>NW_017731954.1:67314-103950 GCF_001890085.2 Hipposideros armiger
CACTCACTATCTCTGGTTTGCTTTGATTCTCCAGGAATTCCTGCTGGGAGCTTAATGGTCTAACCAGGGTCTTTCCCCTTACAAATACCCACCCCTAATCTGAGCCTCTTCCGTGTCACAGCCTGACAGAAGATCCACTCTGCTTCGCAGAAATATTCTGCTCAGCCACTTAGCCTCCTGCCCCACACAACTTAAGAATTGCACAAATGTTTTGAGAGAAAATTAGCTACAGGTCAGGCTAAATTCTCTGTCTTCCCTGCTGACTAGCATCCTGGCCTCTCAGGTCTTTCCATCATGTAAGACCACCAAAAGCTCTTCCAGTGTCTTCATCCTGTCTGCCTAAGGAAGACCCAGTTCTTAGACATTTGCTCTATGCGCAGAATCAGCAAATTTCTCTAGGAAATATTGGTTGAGTGATGTTAATTCACTTGTCCTTTTTCTCTGGAATCTTGGCACTTCTCATCTTGGTTGCTTCAGCAGCTCTCCACTGCCTCCAAGCAGATGTCTTATGTGTTGTATTAGACTTGTTCTTGGCTGAAGCACTGGTCTGTTGGAAAGTACTACTGCGTACCCAGAAGTGGAAATCTCCTGAGACATCATTTTTGTTAGTTTACTGCCATGTAACACATTACATTAAAACTTAGTGACTAAAAAAAAAATAAGCATTCATTATCTCACAGTTTCTTTGTATCAGGAATCCTATGGGTTGGGAGCAGCATTGATGGGTGGTTCTGGCACAATCTCTCACAAGGTTACCATCATGATGTTGGCTTGGGCTGGATAATGAGCTTCCAAGACAGCTCATGATTGGCAAGCAGGTGCTGGCTCTTTTCATGAGGCCTCTGTCCATTTTCACATAGGTCTGCTTGAATGTGTTCATTACATGGCAGCTGGCTTCCTCCATACCGAGTGACCCAAGAATGAGCAAATTAGAAGTCTTTCTGACTGAGTCTTGGAAGTCATATTCTTTCCTTTCTTCAGTATCCTATGAGTTATGTAGATTAGTTCTATTAAATGTAGAAGGGGATACACAGGGAATAAACACCAGGAGATAAAAACTATTATCAATAGGAGCTATCTTGGAGACTGGCTCCCATGATATTTAAAAGAAAATTCTTTATACAGATATTTTTAAAACTTGTTTGCCTGCAGTAGGGAATCACTCTAAAATAATGACAAAATTATTTCTTGTGGGGGTTGGTTACAATTCTGCCCCTATCTCATTCAAGGACCCAAATGGAAATAGCAGCCTCTGAGACATGCTATTTTTTTGCCGGAGGGAAATGAGAGCAAGAAACTTAACACACAGTGTCTCCTAAACCTTTCTTTGGATGTGTCATACATCCCTTCTGTTCACATCAGGGGCCAAAGCAAGACATATGGCAAGTCCAATAATAATTGGACAGGGAAGCATATTCCTCTGATAAACACTATTTCATGGCACTGGTGGGGATACATAATATTTCAGCGAAATGGAGAATGAATAATGGTAACAATAATAAAATCTACCACAAACATTTAGTACAAACATAGCAATTATATAATAATCAATTTTGTTTACAAAGAGCTGTCCACTTGGTATGTGCATAGGCTGACTTATAATATTGGCCTTAGTCCTAAAGAGAAGCAAATGGTCAAATTGTTTATGTTGTTATATTTTTTCTAATTTTTGTCATGTTTAGTCAAGTTTACATGGAATACTTTGGACAACTTAATGATTACCAAATCAATAATTCCACTGTTCATTATACTTTTCAAACAATGTATATTCTATTTTCTAAATGTAATATGAATATGATCCAATTGTAATTAAGAAATCAAATGACATTCCAAAAGAAGGGTAGGTAGAGAAACACACTCTGAGAACAATCCAGAATTTTTTGAAAAATTCTTGAAAAGATTAAGTATTAATATCAATTGCAAGAAAAGATTGGAAATACATTTCATAATTTTTTTACTTGTTATTTTCCTAATAATTCAACATTACTAGCAAGTGAAATTGATCTTATAATAATCAATGACCTTTAGGACACATAGGTGTAATGTATCCATTCTCTGAGAGAATATGATAACAAAAAGATTATGGGTAATATTCTACCTAGAAATTTTGTTTTTAGCATCCAAACTACTCATTATTTTGTGCACAGAAATAAGCTGATCATCATATTTCAAGATCATGTATTCTGATTTGGAATTGCAAAACTATAGTAACCATATGTATGTATGTCTCAAAAAAAGTTATTAAGACTAATGCAAAATACAATAAATAATATAATAAATAATACAAAAATAATATTTGTCTCTAATATCCTCTTTTGGATACATAGTTCCGCTTTCCTTGTTTAGTTGTGCTAATTAAAATGTCTGCAAAACTTGAGTTGGTCTTGTCAGTGTAGGAGGAATTCTATGCTAGCCTTGGAATGAAAATCAAGAAAAATTAGAAATTTCACAACCACATGGCATATAGTGAATTATCGCTTGATAAAGCAAAACTTAATTGTTGTAGCCCTCAGTTATGTAGTTTACTTCAGCTATGATTAATAATGTTAATTGTGATCATGTTACGGGGTTCTAGTTCTCACAGTTTTTAAACTTAATTCTAACTTCTGAACGTCTACTTGAGCAAACCTAGCTAATATATACCAGTTAGAAAAATTGCTTTTATATGGTGCTTCTCCAAATACATTTTATTTTTCTGGTTGAGATCTCTGTCAGCCAAGTAATCTGTCAAATGGCCATTATGAATCATATTGGCATCAACTTTTTTCAGCATATAAAAAATAAACTCATCTTCTAAGCATGTAAAAAAACACAAACTTGGATATCGAGATTCTCATAAATTTCTAACACTAGTGCTAATAGTGGCTGGAGGGATAAACACCAACACATCACTTTCCCTCCAGTAACTCCAAGTATTTTGGCACACCCTAAAGTTCTTCCTGCCTCTCAAATTTGATTTTAAAGAAGCATGGAATGAATTTTCTTCTTTTTATTCCATACATGTAATATACACATTAAATTTTTGTAAATCAAAATTTTCTTTGACTTACATTACAACTTCACACATGATTGAACTTTAATTAGCAGTGATACCTAACACTTAAGGTTTAGCTTTCTTTGCCCACTGAACTTTGTTGAGAAGATTGGTCTGCAACTGATATAAAAGGAAAACTACTATTGAAAATGACAATCGCTTGGAACACACATCGTACCCGCTGGTTCATCTCTTTTACAAGTAAGAACTTTCATATATTAAGTTTTCATGCAAAAATGGACACATTTTAAATACAAAACAAATGCTTGACTTCAAAAAATAACTGCTCTTATGAAACCAAAATAATTTCCTACTACACAAAATTTAGTGTTGGTTAAAAGTTATGAAATGCTCTCATACCAGAAAAGCATTAAAATCAATCTTTTTTTCAAAAAAAGTTAAATTAATAACCATAATTAATGCACATCACATTTTTTCTGGTTTATTATAAAAAATGGACATCCATGTCTTCTTATTGCTTTTGATGAGATGAACTAAGGAGTTCCTCCAGAGGATTAGTTTGCCCAATGTGTTCTACATGATAAAAAAAAAAAAAGGAAAAACTTCTTTTAAAAGAAAGTAGTTTTAAAATATGCATTAGCACTATTCTCAACATATTCTGAAAGTCACTATGGTAGCATTTCCTTCAAGTTTCTGTGCAAAAATCGCTTTGCATGCTCTCCAAATATCAGAGGAAGAGATGTCAGCAAATAGCTCACCAAACAGAAGATATTTTTGTAGTAAAATATTCATTTCTGCACAAGTGGCCATGAACATCTGTGGATTTACTAGGCATTTGTAATCTATGTACCACAACAACAGGCAGGCAAAATTGAATATTAACTCACTCAGATAAATGATAAGAGTAATATGAAAATCATCAACAATTTAAAACATTTTATGTTCATTTTCATCACATTCTGAAAAACTATAGAGTAAATACCTCTAATATAAATTTCTTTTTTTTTTTTAAAGATTTTTTTTTTTTATTGGGGAATTGGGGGATGGGAACAGTGCTGGGGAATTGGGGAACGGGGAACAGACAAGTTGCTGTCGTTTTGTTCTTCAATCTAGTTGTGGAGGACGTTGCTTCACTGGTCCAAGTTGGCACCATCATTGCGCTCTTCTCTGGCGAGGCAGATCAGTCGCCGGCTTCTGGACGGCCGCTCACTGCGGCTGCTGGCCGCTCACGCTGGCTGCTGGCCACACACGGTAGCCCATGGCAACCCACTGCCACAGAAGCTGCAGCCCACGCCGTCGCTGGCGACTCATGGCAGCCCAGCTCCAGGTTGAGCTGTTGTTCAGCATCTTAGCTGTAGAGGGCAGTGTCACTGGCCCTCATATGTGGGATCCGAACCGGGGCCCTCTGGAGGGCAGTGTCACTGGCCCTCACATGTGGGATCCGAACCGGGGCCCTCTGGCATCCCAAGCGAGTTCTCAACCATCGCGCCACTCGGCTGGCCCTAAATTTCTTTGTTCTTGTAAACTCACAGAAGGCAGAACTGTCTCATGATAAGCATCAATAAATGTTGATATGTTCATGTTTCTTTATAAAAAAATTAGTTTACAACTATACTTCTTTGGGAATATTCATAGTCAAAACTTACCTCTCTTTCTCCATGGTTAATTGTTACTTTTCAAATTATTATTATTTGACAAACATTTATATTGTGCTATGTACTAAGAATAAATATATGTTAACTCATTTAATTCTCATGTCAATTCTGTAAGGTAGCTATTCTCCTTCCAAATTATAGTGGGTGAAACTGAGACCCAGAGTGGGTGGGTGACTTGCCCCAGGCCACACAGCTAACAAATGGCATAGCTGGGATATGAATCTCGGCAGTCAGGCTCCAGAGCCTGTGGCCTGACCACTGATACTGTGCCATCCCTCCAATGATCACTTCAGGTAAGTTGCATAGCTAATAATTGATTATTTCATTTCATATTTGTTGTTGATCTTTGCCAATAACTGAATCTCAATGTCTATTGAGCCCTTAAAACACATGACAGAATAGGTTGTCTCTGAAGTTATCAAAAGCTGAATTCTAAATTTCAAGAGCAAGTGTTCTCCTTGCTGGGTGGACTGAGAGCCCGTCTGGCAAAAATGCAGCTTCCTGTAAGGGAACTAGAAGGCAGCAAGCCTACTGAGCACACAGCACCATCAGCCATCCTAGCGCAAACTACATGCCAAGCTGTTTCCTTTTTTCCACACAAGAAATGCTAGTTTCCCTAGAGGGGAACCACAGCTAAGAAATTATACTTTATTCCTACCCAAAGCTTTTTTATCTTGATTATCCTATAAATAGGAGCAGGTAGTAGTATTTTCATTTTATGGAAGGAAAAATTGAGACACGGTGGGATCTTATTACAGAAAGGTTACCCAGTAAATTGGTAGGAGAGGTTTTCAGTGACCTATAAAGCATTTAAAATGAGAAGCAAAATTGCCCTTAGTTCCTGTAGTACTCTGGACACACTTAAAGCCAGACTTTCTCCTATTTATATTTGTGAATATTTTTGTCTTCTTAGCAGGAGACTATTTTATCTCACCAGTATTATGCTTAGGAGTTAAAAGTAGGGGTTAGATAGAGTGGTTTCTGGGTACCAGAGATATCCCCCAGACCCTGAAAGCTGCTCCTTTTGTTTTCTGATACTTATCATTTGAATTTCTATCACTGAAAAGTCATGCTCATGGCTAGGAGGTGGGGAGCAGTTTGTGAAGGGATATAATATGATAATACTAAATGTTAATAATTTTCACTTGTGTAAATTCTTCTGAAAGTTGTTTATTGAAAGGAAAGAACTGGGTGAGCAGGGGTTCACTAAGAACCCAAAAAGAAGTCTGCTCTGTAGAGGAACAGAGGAAAAACTGAAAAAGAGCTCAGAAGGCAGCATCTAAGGGCCCAAAGAGAAAGTGCTCACTTGCTCTTTGTAAAAGAGAATGACAGTGTAAGCAGCCTAATCTAGTGAATCTTTATTAATTGAGAAAGAATGGTGACAATAATTTTAACTACATAAACCAGCTTGTATAGTGTGAGAGTATTAAATGAAAAAATGTAAGATCAGTCATTCACAACTATAAATACACTTAAGTAGATGAATTCAGGCACAAATCAAACCCCAGGCTGGTTGCTTCTAAAACAGTAGGTTTTTTTGTTAATAGTGGTGTGGGTGTAGTAATTCTGAAGTAAGTTTATGTGTATCGTAGAATTGAGCAAAGGAATAATCTTGTTGGGAACCAGGCTTCTCACAGCGAGAAAAAGGAGCTGCAAATATAAAACAGTGAAAAGCAAGAATAACATGAGGTGGCTATTTTCCCCAGTCTGTCCACTGACAGGACATGAGCAAGGACATTTTAGTGGCAATGAGCACACCTAGCTTCCAAATCTTGGGTTCTAATGTCACTCCCCACTACAAAGAACCAGGGGTGCTTAGCAAACTGGTTGAGTCCAGGGCTGGGGTTGGGAGAGTAAGCCAGAGGTAAGAACGTGGTCCAAGAATGACAGACACAGAAGCCAGCTTTGAAGGAGCTCCCACTGGTCAAACCTGGGTCAATCTGAGCATCAAAATAAGTAATGATAGTAATAGATTATAACCCATTGAATAAAATCAGAATCTATGAATCCATATAAACAAAAGTAAATAGATAAATAAATAAATAAATAAAGGAGCAGGGAAGACCCTAAAAATAAAATGTTAACTTATAAGTGCAGAAGGAACGATAGAGTTTAAAAATCACTATTTGGGTTTGAGCTCTGAGCAACAGCGGTTCAAGTCCAGCCCGAGCTGAGCAGCCGCTGAGCTGCCAACAGGTAGCAGGATGGCTCAGCTAAAAAAAAAAAAAAAATCACTATTTGGCAATCACTAGAGTAACTTGATTCAGGCAAGAGCCATCAATGTACTATCAGGAACGGCTATTACATAGTTTCAAATAATTTTCCCACAGGTTAGTTATTCATTATAAAGGAGAAAATAGTAACTTTACAGCAGAGAAACTTGGAGGACATGTCCAGGACCTTGTGATCAAATTTAGCATCACCAATATGGACACAAGTCACAACCGTCAGCCCCCTGATAGGATCAAGGAGAACAACATAGCATCACTTCTGGGGTATCCCTGCCACCTATGAGTGACCTGAATCTAATGAGGTATTAGATGCACCACAATCAAGGAACATTCTACAAAACAGCTGGCCCCATCTCTTCAAAATGTCAAAAATGAGAAAGATAAAGAAAGATTCATGAAGACTGATCCAGACGAAAGAAGGCTGAGGAGACATGACAACTGAAATGCAGCAGGTGATCTTGGATTGGATCCTGGCCCTGAAAAATTCTTACTACAGAGGAGAAGTAGGGCAACGTGTGAAATCTGAATAAAGCCTCCCGATTGGGTAACAGTGTTTTATCAATGTTCATTTCCTGACTTTGACACAATTGTGTTGTGGTTATATAAGAGAATGTCCTTGATTTTTTAAAAAATGCACACCAGAGTACTTAGAGGTTAAGAAACAGTAAATAAATAAATAAATAAACAAACAAACAGACTACCAATTAGCTGGGCTCTGTTAATACACAAAGCAAGGCAGGTACTGCTGAAACAGAAAGTGGGCCCCAAATGCTTCCGGTGCTGAAATATAAAGTACTACCTAAAGCAAGTCTGGAGTCCTGCTAAGGCTTTACTTAGGAAGAGAGTCTAGATGTGCAGTCAAATTGTTTACAAGGATTTTTTCCCCCTAATTCTTCAAGGCAAAGGATGAAATGATAGAATAGGTGTGGTGTGTGCTTAGTAGAAGGAGCCTTGGATTTGGAATTCATTCTGCAAGAGTAGAGAATGATTTCTCTGGTGTAGGAGTCCAGGAAAATCGTATATAAGTATATAATTATTCCAAGGCTATCATGTAATGGTTCCAGCAGAGGGTTTAAGGTTTACTTACCTATTGCAAGAAATGTGAAAGGTGAAATCCTTACTTGTCTGTTTCACATATTAACCATATTTGACTGTCAAGAACTGTGAAGAGTCAAAAATTTACCTTACAGGCTAGTTAACAAAAAGCAAGTTACTAGCTTGACACTGGTTCACAGATGCTTGTAGGAGACCGGAAAGAGCTGTAGTCAGAGTCTCAGCATTTGTGCCAGTACCAATCTCCAATGCTGCACAGAAATGAAAAGCAGGCCAGGTGATGCCTAAATATACAGTGGGTTGTTACAGGAGAAGAACCCCAAGTTTAGGGAACCCAAAACTTTTATAATGGGCAGCAAGGCTATCTGACCCTTGCCACAGAAGGAGACACTGTCTGATCTTTCAGTGCTTTTTGCCATATAAGCCTCCTTGTAAAGGAAGTCTAGAACACAGGCAGTTAGTGCCTCTGTCCATGAGACAAGAGTTCCAAAGAAAATTGTCTCTTAAATAAGAGATAGCTTGTTATCTTTTCTATTTAGATATCCTAACCTTTCAGGAACATTTATTCATACTTTTCTTTGATCCAAAAAACATGAAGCAGCAGATGAGAAGAATCCCTCAGTAATAAACTTTCAGCAGTAAGAGCTGCAGATGGACTGGACATACCATTATCTACTCTATTACATCTTTATTGTAGAGTAGGATGTTTTGAGGTAAAAGCAATGCTATCCCCAGCTCTTGAGGTGTCCTAAGGTGGAATAAACCAATTAGCAAAATCCATTTCCCTTACACTATGGTTGGTTTTGATAATCTACATTTAAGTAAATCACTACATGGCATTCTCCTGGAAATAGAAATTTAGCTAGAGGGAGGACAGGCAGGATTACCCAAGAAATCTCTTTTATGGTTTGAACAAATTTAAATTTAGGACACAACTGAAAGCACATTATCAGTACAGTGTGATTCAAGAAACCAAGATAAGGAAAAATGATTTTTAATTTTATTGCTTATTTTTTAATTTGCCTTTTTTGGGGGGCAGGGTTTAAAATGATTAAAACAAATAATAGTATGAATATACATTTCAACAAGTGGCTTTGGAAATTAATAAGCTATCTCTCACAAGAGAAAAATATTTAAGATCAAAATATTTAGTTAATTTATAGTTATTTTCCTGAGAAAAATTTGAGAAATTATTCAGCAACCAAAAATAATTCTCCATTCCTTTAAATTTAATTTCCAATTTATATTCCCTTCCATTAGATGCAAACTACACAATTTCTGTCATTTTATCTGATGTGTGAAGGATGTGACAAAAAGGACAAATGCACTCTGCCCATTTTACCCTACCTCTAGATAATACCTCATGTCTGAGGCAATGGATATGCCATTGTGGAAGTTATGTGAATCGTCTTTCTTTGTTTCTTTTTTTTTTAAATGAACATCTGTACATCATTTATTCTCTTTACATGTTGAATTTTCAAGTTAAATTCTTGCTGTTGCAGAGGTCTTTAGATAGCCCAGAAGTTTCCACATTATTAGGAGGATCAGGCAAATCATAGATCCAGGGCAGTGTGTTCAGTCTAAATTCAAGGGACACATGTGCCCTGATAATTGCTTATGGGAAAGGAGACACAGTCCAGGACCATAGATTCAAAGATTGAGTAAAACTAGCATAAACAACATGCATTCCAAGGTGAATTTTGCCACATTCCTCCACAGGCTGTGGAATTACTGAATTGCATGCACGTTAATTTTTACTTAGAGATGCTTAACCAGTTGGAATAGTCAAATAAAAAAAATCGCTTTATCTCTGGAATAACAGAGTTTTCAAGAGGTTAAAAGATGAGTGTGAGCAACTAAAGTGTAGCATCAGGATTTCTTTGTCTAAACTTCAGTCTCTAAAGAAATAATAAGAATGATAGACCCGGGAATTTCACAAGAGTTTTAACTTTTGCCTCTTGAACTTCAGTAATCAGATTCTAATCTCAGAAACGATCAGAAAACACACGCCACATATTGTAAAGCTTCCAGATCCAGTATTTTAGGAAAATGGTCATTTATTTAACTTGTCATTTTGAAATAATATCTATAAAGTATGTAAAACAGTACCTAGCATAGTAAGTAGTCAATAATATTAGTTACCATCATTATCATTACTGAAACAATAATATATTGGAACAGACATGATATCTTTAAGTTAATCATACTTAAAATTTTTTAAATAAAATTTAGCTTAGATGATACTTTTCTTTCTTTGACCTCCCCACCTTTGATAGATCAGTAAAGAGACACCCTTTATGTGTTAACTCAGATATAATGCTCTGCAAAGTGGTCAGTATTAGCAAGAAAACTCCATAAATGCTCATAGTTATTTCTCTTTTATAATTGGAAAGACTTACCCTTTCTCTTGCAAAAAAAATAATAATAACTAGAACCCACGTACACACTTCCATTATGGATCTGTGAATAATGTCCACAACCTTCAACTGGCAGCACTTAAGGGTAAAGACAGAAGACCAGAGAAGACAAAATGCAATGTTGGGGAAAGTAAACAGAAGGAGGTAGACCAGAAAGCAAACAGGGTTCAAAATGCCTTTCCAGGGTTCCCACTATAGAATCACAGTGACTTGATAGGGCAGTAATTAGATATTTTGTAATACTCACTGGACTGTGTGTTTATGGCAAGATTATGTTCTTTTCATTGACCTGAACCTACACATTCTTCTAGCTATTATGCACATAACTGAGGCTTAACAACCATAAAAAAGTCATTCTTTCCAAAGCTGAAATTATTTTTTTTGTCAGTAATTACTCTGATCCTAGAAATGACAAAGCAGTCATTTTCTCACCATAAGAGTTGTATGTTTTCCCTAATTACAGAGATACATTTTATAAGTGCTGCCTGGTAAGTATATTTATTAAATGTATCAAATAATTGTTTGTAAAATAACAATAATTGTATCTTCTTGCAAATGATGCTCACAGAGATGTCAAGTTCTTCCAAAATTGAATGATATACTCCTGCTTTTCATTGAAGAGAACAACTAACAGATTATCCTTCCACAGATATTTCATGTATGTATTTATTCTAGAAAAGCAAAATTGTGAAGGAAATAATTTACCAGAATCAAACATTGTTCCCTTCATCTTTACTTTCCTTGTTGGCTGTAGCATTCACAATGTAATGGCTATATTGTCAAGATTCCACTAGATTGCAATTCATTTTCCCCATCACCCAAGAGCCTAAAAGCAAATTCCCAACAATACATTAAGAGGCATAAAACAATTCTTGAAAAAAGAATTAGATTAGATATGAAGCAATACAGAAAAAGTTGGAGATGGGGAATTACACTTATCGAGTTGCACATAAAGAAATGTCATTTGTGAGATCTCTAAGGAACCTGTTGTGGCTGTTTGATACACTGTGCCTAGGATTTGTGAGGTTGCAGCATAGTTCTTGGATTCAAAGAAACAAGTGTTCATTTATCTCATAAAACTGGTCCCAAGATGGACCAAATTGTCTGCGAGTGTTTATCCTTCTTTCAAGGTAACTTCACTAAGTAGATTTTTCCCAAATAAAAGCTGTAAGGCAAAGCTGATAGTTTTTCCTCTTTTTGTGTGCTCAACTGAGTTCTTCTCTCATGAAAATGCTTCACCTTTTTCGTGGGGTTTTCCACAAACTCATTGATGGATACTGAAGTAAGACATAATTAAATTTGCATTGTCTGGAAAAGGGGTATCCAGTTAATTCAGATAATTGAATTTTACTCATAATTCATAACACTCATGCTATACCTTACCCTGATTCTGTCCCTAGAAAGTGCTAAAAACTAGTCAGGTTTGTTTCATCCCCTTATTGTTTTAAGCCCGTGTTCTTTGTAGTAAAGCCTGTAACAAGCAATGAAATTATCTAAGAGGCCAGAAGCAGAAGGAAGAAGGAAGAAATGCCAGAAATAACTAAAAACAAACAAACAAACAAAAAAAACCTTTAAAAATGTAAAAGAGGGCCGGCTGAGTGGCTCAGTTAGTTAAGAGCTTGCTCAAGAGTTTGAGCTCTGAGCAACAGCGGTTCGAGTCCCGGCCCGAGCTGAGCAGCCGCTGAGCTGCCAACAGGTGGCAGGATGGCTCAGCTAAAAATAAAAATTAAAAAAAATAAATAAAAAAGTAAAAGATTTCTCCCATCAAATTATTTTTCTACCAGTCAGGGGCTCATTTTCTGTTTGAGTATAGGTTTATTTCATTTATAAATTTCATGTAAGATTTTGGAGAAGGAACTATTCAAGTATTGTTTTTTCTATCAACACCTTGTCATTCTATGTATTTTAACACGTTTTGTTTACTGACTAGTCATCTAAAGAAATACCAGTATCAAAAGCAAAGTTTTCCTTTTAAAGTCTTTCTTTTGTTTTTAATTTTCCTTTTTCTCTGTTTTTCGTCAGACTTTAGTCTTTAAAGAAAAAGGGTGGGCAATCAATTAGTAATCTCAAAATAATACAATACCGCTTATTTGGAAACTAAAACATTTCCAAATACTTTCCACTCTAATAATGGAATAAGACAATTTCAGTTTTAAGAGTTCTGTAACTCTCATTGCTCTAGTGGCTTTCCAAATATTTTCATTATGTGATAGAAAATGGCTTTCTGCTCAGTATACCAGATAAATCTGACCATGAAGCTACTTAGAGGGTAACTAAAAGGTGTTGGTCTGTGCTTTTATGACTCTATTTATAGAATGATGGCTAAACCTGACATTACCTTATAACTCATGAATAAATTATACAGTTGGTCTTATTTTTCAAAAATCTGAGTTTTTGTCCATGTGAGAAATTAAATTATCCCACAGTTTAGCAAATTGGTTTTACAATTATCTCACTTAAGAAAAAAGAAAATGTTTCCATACAGTGACACCCACCATAGACAATTATTTCACTTGTGTAAAATCTGAGTCACAAACTTATAATTTAGAAAAGTCTGAGTTAGGGGTCCCCAATTCTGTACCCTTTCAAAATCAGGGTGCTACTTTACCCACCTTTGTACTAACATTGCTCAGAGAGTGATCAATGCCCAAAGGTAGATGGTGGATACAAGGTGTCTTCTTTATTCAAAAAACTCTCCTTTACATATTCCACTAATTACAGATACACATAACCTCTTTGTTGTCCCTGTGGGGGGGCATTATATATCTATATCTATATCTATCTATCTCTCTCTCTCTCTCTCTCTCTCTCTCTCTCTATATATATATATATATATATATATATATATATATATATATATATAAAGTAATAATATCATAAAAGTTTGGAAAAGAAAAAAAAATCAGACAAAAATTATTTGATGTGCATTGCATTGCTTCTAGTGGAGAGCAGCCTAATAAAGAATTAAGGAAAAAATAGGAGACAGAATGAATTCAAAATTTTGCTCAACCACTTAATTTCTGCCAATCCAAACAAATTACTCTTTTTTTGTATACTGAGCATAATCCTACCTTGCAGAGTTCTTTCCTTCTTCCAACAAATAAACAAGATAACCTATGCAAAGTTCTTAGCAGATTATAGTCGTGTGTCCAGTGGCTATGTCTTCTGGGGACCACTAATGAAGTTGGGAGGGAGTCTTGATAGGTCACTCACTTATTAATATCGTGCAGCATATTGGTCTTCAAACCCCTGCGAGCACACAAAGCCCCTCCAAGGATTAGGATGCAGGAATCATTTTTTTAAAAATCATTTTCCAGATCCATTGTTTTTATAGGTGCTCTTTTCTAAACTTGACCTATTTCAGAACTCTCCCATGTGTGATGAAGGCAGCACACCAGTAGGTTGCAAGGTTCCCTTTCATACAACTCATTTCAAAT
Source organism: Hipposideros armiger (assembly GCF_001890085.2). Classification (NCBI taxonomy): domain Eukaryota; kingdom Metazoa; phylum Chordata; class Mammalia; order Chiroptera; family Hipposideridae; genus Hipposideros; species Hipposideros armiger. The sequence goes on from NW_017731954.1 coordinate 81,103, forward strand.
TAACTCCTCCCAACTGACAACAAAGAGAGGCATGTCTTTCACCTATCACAAAATTGTTCTGATGCATTATTCAATAGTTAAAAATGCTCTGGGATATCAAAGGGACAAGTTGAAAAATTGTTGTGCATAGACTCTCCTTTAATCAGGGTACCATAACAACTCCATCCATCCTACTAAAAAGGTACATTTCCAACACAAATTTACTTGTTATAGTTAATGATAATTTATAAAAATGTGCAATATAATTTTTGTTTATTTTATTAATTAACTACTACTAATAATTGTAATAACCACCCAATCAGAAAAAAATCTTTAACTCTCAAAGCTTTATAGTTATTACAAATTATTTAAGATTCTATTTTAACTTATATTCACATTTTTGATACAGAAAGTATGAGAGGATGATCAATAACAGACTTTCAAGCATGAAAAATGCTGTATTATGATAACATTCTGAGGAAGTAATATAATAAAAGTACAATTTCAAGCAAAATAAGAAAGAATTGTTCATGAATTTTTAAAGTCAATGGTTCTGAATACTGTATCACCATGGCATTTAGAGTCCCTTGGAAACATTTAAAGGAGTGATCTAACAGTTACATTTTTAAATGATAATATTTACAATATGTGAGAAATGACATCCTTTTCAGTCACTTAAACCTATTATTAAAAATGTATAAGATGCCACATAGCAAAAGAATAATTTCCCAGTATATATAAGCAATGCAAGCTCATCTGCAGACCCCTGGTGCAGAGGTTAAGAGCATGGACCTTTAAATCAGGGAGAAGTAACTTTGAAATCAGTCTCTGCCTCTTAGTTGGTAATGAACCCTGTTGAACTTAATCTTCTCTGGGTCTCAGTTTTCTTATCTTTAAAATGGAGATAAAACCTAAAAGAATTAAACGTATTTAAAGTGGTTAGAACTGTGCCTGGCATTGTATAGCTCTCTCATTATCACCACTATTACTGCAATGAGGGAGACAGGGAGAGGTCAGTGCAAAAAGAGATGAGCAGGATTCAAGAGTTAAATATAGGCTTTGGATCAACATTTCTCCGAAGAAGATATGCTATACAAATGATCAATAAGCATATGAAAAGGTATTCAATATCATTAGCCATTTGGAAAATGCAAATCAAACCTACAGTGAGATACCAGTTCATACCCACTAGAATGGCTAGAATTTTAAAAAAATATATTTTTTCTTTGTTGTTGTTTCTTTGTTTTTTAAGGAAAGAAAGAACAAGTGTTGGTGAAGTTGTGGAGAAATTGGAACCACTATACACTACTGTTGGGAATGCAAAACAAAGCAGCCACTGTGGAAAGCTTGGTGGTTCCTCAGAAAGATAAACATAGAATGACAATTATGATTCCACAATTCCCCTCTTAGATATAGACTAAAACAAATTAAAAACAGGTACTTAAACAAATACTTATACACAAATGTTCAGAACAGCACTATTCACAGTAGCTAAAGGGTGGACACAACTCAGATGTCCATCAGTTTGTATCTGGATAAACAAATTGGGGCTCACCCACAGGATGGAACATTATTGAGTCACAAGAAGAAATATAGTGTTGACACATGCTACAGTGTGGATGAAACTGGAAAATATTATGCTAACTGAAAGAGATGAGACACAAAAGGTCACATATTATATGATTCCCTGTATATAAAGTATCCAGAATGGGCAAATCCATGGAAACAGAAAGCAGATTAGTGGCTCCCCCAGGGAGGTGGGAGAGGATAGAGTGTGACTGCTTAATGGGTACAGAGTCTCCTTTGGAGGGGAGGAAAACTTAGAACTAGATAGAACTGATGAATACCCAGCATGTGAATGGACTGAAGACCCTTCAGATCTGAAACACTGCTTTTCCTATGCTGTATGTTTTACAGCAACAGTTGTCCATTAGGATAGCAAAGAAGGTCACTTGCCCTGTGTTTCTCTCCTTTTTCCAGGTTGTATAGTGAGTGACAGAGCCAAACTTCTCCCAGCCTGAAAACACCGGGTATCAGCAGCACCCTTGCAGCTTTAGCAGCCAAAGCACAGTTGCTATGTACAGCCTTGAAGCCACCCTGGAGGGAGGATGGAGGACGATGGTACTTCCGGGATTACAGGCATAAGCTCCTCCCCCACATCGCAGTCATACACCTGCACCCCTGCACCCAAACCGCCTCTAGGGTGGCTCAGGCAGCATTGTCCACCCCCAAAACCAGCTCTTGGGTCACAAAAAGGCTGAGAGAACGGGAAGGGGAGAGGCTCGAGTGAGGCACAGGAGCCTCCTCCGGGGCACACACATAGGAGTTTAAGGAGAGGAGGCTGGGAAAGAGGATTTGAGTAATTCGTTAGCTTAGTTACTGGACGCAGCCTGTGGTAGGAGCTGTGTTTCAGCTGAGATTCCTGCCCCTAGCTCCCTCTTCTTCCCTCACCTTCTAGAGATGGAGGTAAGGTTGCGTAATCTGTATAAGGTTCGGTTTCTCCACCTATAAAATGGGCATGATGATAAAATCTGCTTCCAAAGGGTTTTGTGTGTGTGTGTGTGTGTGTGTGTGTGAGGATAAAATGAGACAATTCACTTTTCTCCCAAGCCTGCGTAATGCTAGCAATCAACTGGGGTGTTTCACACGTTCCTGGGCCCTGTAAGGGACATGAATCTTAGTGTCCAGGGGAGGGGCTTGGGGATGGTATTTTGAGTGACTTCCTCAGTGATTCTTATATCTAGCTACAATGGGACGTAGCACAGCTCCTAGCTGAAAAGGGTTAGTTATTATGAGTATTTTAGATGATTATTCTCGTACTTAAGACTAACATTTAAATTAGGCCTCCAGGAAGTCAAAATAATTAGCCAAAAAAAAAAATGACAAAGTCCATCCAAATGCTATGTTTCCCACGATTACCAGACAATTGACTTGACCATTTTCCCCCATTCAATTGAATAAAACTGAATGGGAAAAATTAATAACAATTTAAGCTCGTGAAGAGTATGACTGTTCCATCAGCAATTAGGACATCCATTTGAGCACTGCTTCTATTTGGCAATAGGGGAGGAGGCAGTAATTATAACACATGAAAAATCTCTAGCAGCTTCCTAATTAGATTTCTCCTGAGTCAATGATTATTTAAGTATCTACCAAGAATAGTAATCCATTGGTCTGAGGGTGTGCTTAAGATTTCACCTGATTAAAAGAGAGCCAAATGTTCCAGTTAGATCCAGTTAATCTTATTACATTGGCTTTTCAACTTTTGAACATGGTCCACAGTAAGGAATATGTTTTACACTGAATTTCAGATATGCATGTATCTGAAATAACACTTACCCTTACATACCCTTTGACATGCCATGCATTTGGATACCTATTCTATTCTATTCTAATCTAATCTTCCTTTTTTAATGCTGACTGCAATCCACTAATGGCTTTGACAACTACTATTTTATTCCAAACCAATAATGGGTAGCAACCTAAAAAATTTGAGAAGTACTGACCGAATATATGCACCAAAAATTAGTATTTTCACTGTCTCTCAAATTATTAATTTGAAAAAAAAAAGTGATTTGGATCAGAAATAAGCCAGAGCTTGATAATCCCAAGTCACCAAAGGGAAGAGATAAATCAGTAATTTGGACTATAACAGAACTTTATGTTCTCATTTGGGTCTTTCTGACTTATTCTGGCAGCCCTTAAGTAGACACATCTGGGTCTCTATGTAGAGAGGTATGTTATGAATACTTGCAACTTTGAATTTTATTATTAATTACAAATAAAACAACTGCAAAAGCTTGTCCAGGCATGTGGGTATTCTTGAGTGTGAATTTGAATATCAGAGACAGCTTACGAAAATGCCACCTAAGCAACATGCTCTTTGAGAGGAAATGGCAAAGGTGGAAAGGGTTGTGTCTTTATTATTGTTTTGATAAAGAGTTGGCTCCTTTGTTTTATTATTTTATCTCTTTCATTTTTTTTTCCCTTTCCTTTCATAAACTGTTTGTCTTAGGACTTGGCACCAGACATTTCCAACATTGTGTGATAAGTGGTAATGCTATATTTTGCTACAGTAGAGGGTTTTATTGTTGCTAATGCAAATAATAGTGGGAGAAAGCATTGGGAAGCTGTTAAGTGTGTGGACTTTCAAGTAAGACATACCAGGGTTTGAATTCCACCTCTCCCCTTACTGGCTGTGTAAACATAGGTCACTTTTTAAACCTCTTTGATCCTCAATTTTCTCACCTGCAAAACAAGTATAATACATGACTCAGGATTTTACAAGTTCCTTGAGATAATGTATTACTACAGCACCTATCATAGTAATACTTCCTAATCAATCATATACCATGTCACACGTACTGAATATATATTCATGACAGATCAGTTTTTCCATGTACTTGATAATAAAAGACTTACTTGGAGGGAAACAAGTTAGCCAACATCTGCTATCTGATTGAGTGATTCTCATTGACTCAGGTCCCACTTCCCATTGGGTCACCTGGATTTTATAACCAGAATTTTCCACTGTTAAGTCTAAGAGCAGGGTTATGTCTTAGTTTAATCAGTGTAGTTGCTATAGATAAAAAGGACTCACTGTGCATATGGCTTCTGTGAAGAAGAAGAGTACCAGTGAGGATGTCATCAGTCAGTGACAAATCACATAGTAAGTATATTCACCAAACCAATTTGATTACTCAGTCAAGGCTTCAATGGACATAAATAGTAATTCATAGACTAAAGATTATGTCTCAGTTTTAAATTAAAATATCTTTGATGCATAGTATTAATATTGAGAACATTTTAGGCAATGATTTATTCATTTGTGCCATAAAAATATTATGCAATGGTTCGCCGTTTCATTCATTCAAAGTGAGGCAACTTCCAAATTCCAAAATCAAAACAGTAAAATACTTTATAACGCTGGTGCCAGGGTCAGAATTATTGCCCACTCCAGAGTAAACTGTGTAATATCATGTTGAAACAGGATTTTACGATACATGCTTGTTTGGATCCTATATTGGGTTTAGATACAAGGCAAACACCTAATTTTGGAGTGAATGGTGAAAAATCCTACAAACATTAAAGAAGATTCATCAGTATGGGCTAATCAATAAATCTAAAAAAATAGAAATAATATTTTTCTTTCTTAAATTATGAAATATATGGAAAATACTATAATAAACACTATTGTCAATAACCAAAACTTAACATTTAGCCATATTTTCTTCAGACATTTAAAAAAAACATTACAGTTGCTCTTGAGTCTTTCTATGGTTTGCCCTCTTTCTTTTTCAAGAGAGAAAGAAAGAAAGAAAGAAAGAAAGAAAGAAAGAAAGAAAGAAAGAAAGAAAGAAAGAAAGAAAGAAAGAAAAAGAGAGAGATGAAAAAAGAAAGGAAGAGGGAGAGAGGGAGGGAAGGAGGAATAAACCTGAATTTTGTGTTTACAATTACATGAACATTTTAATACATTTTCTTCAAATGTACGTATCCATAAGCAGTCCACAGTATTGAATGTTCTTAAACTTTATTAATGGTACTCTTCTATATGCATTATTCTACATGTTTTTACATTTGCTGAACATTTTTCAGTATTTTATTTATGTTCATATATACAGCTCTAATTTACTTATTTCATATAAGAATTACCACAATCTGTTAATAGTACTAAAGATATTTGAGTTATTTCTAAATTTTTGCTATTAAACTGAATGTTACAATAAATAATCTAGTACAAAGATAAGGAAATGCAGGGTCTGAGGGTATGTACATCTTCACATTTATTGGATGCTGCCAAATTCCTCTCCAAAATGGTCTAGGTATTCTTATTTCTCCGCATTTTGCACAACATTCAGTATTGTCAGTTTTTATATTATTGCTTGTTTCATGCCTGTTGGGTATGAAATTACATTTCACTATTTTTTAAATTTGTGTTTTCACTAAAGACATTTAGATTAGCTTTGTTGAGAATTGCTAAGTTTTATATTTTTTATTGGGTAGTATTTTGTTATGTGTTAAATTTAAGCGTCGTAAATATTGTGGATGCTCAGTGTTTTCATACATATAACATCAATGGTTGTACTAATTGCAAGCAAAATTAGTGGGAGAAGCATGAAGACTACAGAATCCAAGGTGTCACAACTTCCAGGTGCAGGACAACATGTTTACATACAATACTACCTCATCCCTTTACGTTCACTTCCTTTGTCACTCTGCAAGCCCCGCCCAGATTTTCTCAATGCAGACCTAATGAGAAATGTGCCTCCATGCTTGCTTACTGTTGATTTAATTTACCTGTGAAGTTTTTCATATAATATGACTACATGAGGAAGGGAATCATTCAACCAAGGCAACAATGAAACCAGCAAGGCTCAATTAAACTTTCTGTTCCATGCTGTCAAACTTTAAAGGCATTTTAGTTCATATTGCTCTTGTGGCAAAGAAGACGACGATGCGAGCATCCTCTTTAACTCAGCTGTTTCATTATCAGGACTTGGTAACCGGTACATGTTGCTATGAAATCAGTGGTTTAACACTACCTAATTCCACTAACTAACCTCCATACATTTTCCTCCTCTAATGCAGTACATTCATTTTTTTGATCCATACAATCCTATAATGCTATGCAAATTCTTGTAGAAAAAAAAGTTGCAACAAATTGTTTCTATTATTTTGTAAGTATATATTCCTAGGAAGACTTGTTTAAATTTTTTCATACGTTTCTTTTGGAAAAACCAGTAGAAAATATAAATGACACAAACATGACATTTGAAACAAGTAAATGTACTATTGGATATATTTTATTTTTATTTTACCCAGGATGTCAACACATTTACGTTATTTTCTACCATCTCTTTCAGTAAGGTCAATAATCTATCTTTTATTTTTTAAGGAGGTTTGGTTCTCGGCTAAAATTAATAAATATCAGTTCAGATTACTGATTTTCTTGAAAAGGTCAGTGTCCCTACATATGGCAACTGTCTACTGACTAAGTGGATATTGAAGTCTTCTCCATAAAATGGATATAAACATCACTGTGCGACTAAAGAAACCACATTATTTTTACAGTGTAGAATTGCTAAGCTTTTGCCTCTTTTTTTGATTAATTTCATGCCTGACTCAGTCAGAGATTAGGCCTTGACACAAGTTATAATTAAATATTGAAATCATGAAGTGCAAGAATGTTTAATTTTTAAAATATGAGTTTTAATTTACCTCATACAGAGAATAGCTCTGGTCACCTGCAGAGATGCATCGCACACTCCATTGCCTAATGTAGGACGCATGAATAAGGCTGAGCATACAGTTAAAGTAAACTAATGCAATTTACTGAACAGCAGTCAAATATTTATCCAGTTGATGAAGCAGACTTTATGTGAAATTCAGACAATAATTAAAGAGAAGCCTTGCTTAAAACATGCTTACTACAGTTTTCACAAATACGTTATATCCTTTCCACATCTTTCATTTTCCTAAATAGTTCTGTATACCTGAACCATGCCACAGTGAGCATGCGATAGCATTATGTTGAATGTATTTCTTGATATTTCATAGTATTTTAAAGCTAGCAAAGTGAATTGATTGCAAAAGCAGCCCCAATTCTTCCTCTTGCAGCATACCTTTTGCAATGTGACTTTGTCATGTCTTCCATTGAAGGTAGAGTCAGTCTATTTCCCTATATTTGATTCTGCCTCGCGTGTGACTTGAATTGGCCAGTAGAATGTGATGGCTATATTATGTCAATTCAGAATCTCTGCCTTAAGAGGCTGCATGCTCCTACTTGTTATCTTAGAACCCTGCCATGGGCAGGAGAAGAAGCCCAAGCTGCCTCATAGAGGATTAGAAGCCACACAGAGGCCATTCTAGAAGGGTCAGCTCCCAGCCACCCAGTGATCTCACTACAGTGAATCCAGCTGAGATTGGCCAAGTGAAAGCAAGGTCAGCAGAACACCTAGATTAGCTGCAGACTCATGAGAAATAATGAATGGTGCTCAGTTAAGCCCCTGTGTGCATGATAGTTAGTGATACCACAGTAGCTAATTGAAGCAGGATTCCGAGATCCATTCAACCTCTCCATTTTACAGATGAGATAACTGAGGCCCAGAGAGGATAAGTGCCTTGTTCACATTTACACATTGTCAGAGGGAGAATCAGGTTTAAATATTGCATTCCCCAGCTCCTCAGCTAAAGCTCTTTCTATCCTGCAATAGTGCTTTTCTTTTTCTCTTTGTTGGCAACAGAGATCAATGAAAGTTTGCCAAGAGAATTGGAGTTTCAGCATAATAAAATGGCATTTATTTAAAATAATTTTAAGGGTCTTATGATATTTATTACAGTCAAAATATAGATATTATCTCATGACAGTATGTCTCAGATCCTTGTTCTAAGGTATGTAAAAAGAATTACACATGACAGAATGAAGATTGTTTTCAAGCGAAGTAATCCCATAAATTTCTGCCATTGTGATATTACTACTAATCCTCACTTTTGGAATATTTCTCAAATGTTAAAGTTAACAGGGATCTTCTTAGAGCTTTGTTTCGCAGAACTAAAATTGTCTCTGGATCGCACTGCATCCAAAACTGTCATCTGGAAGATTACTAACAGCACGTCAGAGTCATCCTGTATTAAATACTCCATAGGATGAGCACTTAAGAAATCCTTAAATACTTATATTATGTTGAATGAATGACCAGAGGCTAAGTCCATCACGTCATAAGATGGCAGGTTATGGAATCTTGTTTAATGAAATTTTTTCCAGAATAAATTTGTTTTACTAAAAGATATTTGGGCTTCTTTTTAGAGTAGTAAATGGTTCTGTTTTTACTCCCTTTATATCTGCAACTTTTATGTTCTGTAGCGTCGGTTCTCGACATCTACCTCATCTGAATCACAGCTTGTTAAATCGCAAATTGGTGGGTTCCACCCCTAGAGTTTCTGATCCCATAAACCTGGGCCAGGACTGAGGATTTGCGTTTCTTTTTTTAAATTTTTTTTTTATTTTTTATTATTAGTTTCAGGTGTACAGAGCAATGCAATAGTTATCCTTTACACCCCTCACAAAGTAACAACCCTCCTCCCCCCATCCACTGTCCTCCCACCCCTGATATCATACTTATCTATTACAATTCCATTGACTCCATTAGCACACTACTCCACATCCCGTGACTATATGTATATATATAATTATAGTTGACATACAATATTATTCAACATCAGCTTCAGAGATACAGTGCGGTGTTCAGGCCTCTACCCCGTCTATGAAGTGGTCTCCCTATCAAGACGTGAGTACAACTGGCTCCCTAAAAAAATATTTACAACATTATTGATTATATTCCCCAGACTGTCTTTTCTATCTCTGAGGCCATATTGTAGTTACCAATTAGTATTGTCTTTCTAACAGGTTCCTAGGTGACGCTGCAGCCGTTGGTCGGGGGACCACATTTTGAGAACCACTGCTCCATAGTTTTCCAAAACTGTTGAAATAATTTGTGAATAGTCCATCTTAGAATATAGCTTACGACAATATTTTACAGCTAATGGAAATATATAAATTATAGTTACAATTTACATTAGTAAGTGCATCACACAGTACAAAATCCTGTCAATCAAAATCAGTGAGACAGTCACTACACTTAGAGTTTGAACAGCCTTGACTTTTGGTTGAAAAATGTCCAGAATCTGCCCACAGACTGGTGGGGGAAAACTTGTCAAAGAAAAAAAAAATCACACACTGTCACAAGACCCATAATATTTGGAATGCAGGCAAATTAGCTCAAATGATCATCCTCCAAAGGGAAATAATTTGCCAGAGTTTTTAAAAGGTAAAGAAATGCCTACTTCCAATCCACAGCCATTTTTTTTTAATGAGAGTATTCACATAACACTTTCCATGACAGCTGCTGCTTTCCATCACTCAACTCTTTGTGAAAATAGTCCATTTTTGGCTTACTGACTGTATGTTTGGGCTTAGTCCAAAAATGAACTTCTTGAAAGGTTTACAAAAATAATTGCAATTGTTTTTAATTCCTGACTTCTTCAAATAAAGAAAACAAACTATGGAACGGGTAGTGGGATTTTAATTGCATTTTTTTACATTTAAATATCAGATAACTTCCTAATGGACCTCTACATATCTATGTCCTTTATAAGAAATCCCATACCTTCCTCAATTTGAAAACATGGCTAAGATTAGAAAAAGATTGGCGTCTAAAAATGTCCTCTGAGAAAACACACACAAAAGCACATGTGTGCCCGAACTCCTGAGTATGCACATTTAAGAGGCGCCAGCCAGCTCAGTCTTTCTTCTTCTGGTAAACATGCCTCACTGTGTATTCAGAGAACCCGCTCCATGAGGGGCCTGCGCAGTATTGTTTATAATTTTTATCGGTGTGGTTTTTTTCCTACCACCTACTTAAAAGCTCACTTTCCCGTTTCCCTACTTCTTTGAATCTCCTCTTATATAAAGGGGGGGGGGTGCCGCAGGATAGCAAACTACACTAACCTGAGGCACTGGGTAAAGAAGACTTGCTTAACCTTTCTATCTGTAGCAATGAAGATTGTCTTACTCACCACTTCTCTCATCTTCTAAGCTGACACCATGTAAAGGGTGAAAGTTCCTGGGTACAGAACAACACACACAACACACTGGGGTTATCCTGAAGTGATGTCCACGCAAGGAAAAACTTCTAACAGAAAGTTAGTCTGATTCTAAATGCTGCTTTCTTTTCCCTAAATTAAATGGGTTCATTAACAGCTGATTGCATTCATATACTTCTTAGGGTTACGGACATCATTTACTAACTTACAACACTGTCTCTGTGTTTGTATCATTATTAGATGTGGTTAAATGTCTTTTACTACTGAGCAGGCTTTCCCACCCTTCATAGGCATGGAATTTCTAGCTGCAAATGTTTTCAATGCCTTCATGAATATTTTCCAATTAACTCCAACTTAAAGTACTTCTTTGAACTCATGTGGCCTCTATTTTTGTTGTTCCTTTTATATTTATCTTATCTAATCTCGTGATATTGCCAGCTAACTTTTATGGACATCGGTCCTATCCACCTAATTAAATGTTAAATGCCCTGAGGACAGAGACTTCACAGGGGTTGATGTGCCACCGTGCCCTGCACATGGAGGACACCCCAGGAGAATGTACTAATGATGGATGGATGGGGGATGGTCAAGAAATCCTTTCATTTGAGGGTGGGGATGGCTGGAGTGGGTGAGAATGAAATCAGAACACCTACAGAATGGTTTTTCCAACCTAGTAAAATGTTTCTTTGGCTAAAAGCAGCCCTGGGTCAGGATGTTGATTCTCACGGGGAACAGGAACTAGGCCAAGATCTACAATAACAGTTTCCGGCTGAAGAAACAGCACGTTAAAAGAAATGGCTGTTGGAAGACACCAGGGAGAAATAACTACCATGTAACAAGTAGTCACAGCCTGACCAACTGTTTCAATACCCCTTGGTGAGGTACATTGGTCTGTAAGGTAGGAAAAAGGTATACCCAAGAAGGAAAGGCTGACTCTGAGGCCAGGAATACACAAACACGTGCTGGAGTCGTGCAAGAAGAAAACTGTACGTAGGGCAGAGAACTTCATTTATGCCAAGTCATTACCCCAGAAGGGACCCATCCCCACAAAGCGCCCATTATACCATTTCCCAGGGATAGTACCTGACCTTGTCTGCTTGGACGTCCAACTTGCTCCTCCAATGTGTCTTTCTCTTACTATCTACACATGAAAGAATTTCCCCCTTTAGACTCAAACAATGATAGTTGTAGGCAGAAGCGTAGGCAAACGCACTAGTCATTTCTCCACCAAAGGTCAAGCTCTCCTATGCTGAAACATTCTTCAAGGAATAAATGAATGCATTACAACTGTGTGCATTAATAATTATACTTAATCTTTAAAAAAAATTGCAATATTCAGGCTTACTTCTCCCCACCTTCCCATACCCTCGCCTGCCACACACACCTATATGTGTGACTGTGGCTTAGTGCTTACACCATCATGTATGTGTGGTAGATGGCAATGCAGGCATTATACCTTGGAATTGAATAGAACAGCTCCAAGTTTCACTTCCATCATCTACAACTCAGAAACAAATATGTGTGTATGTGTGCATGCATGTTTATTCCATATCTATGTTTCTTAGTTATTAATTCCCTTTTCTATATGTACTTTAACAATTATTATACACTTAACTGTTACATAAAATACATCTAAGAGTTCATCATGTCTTCAAAATGGTATATGCTGAAATAGAAATTTACACTGAAGCATGCCAACCCCTTAACTATGCACATAAAGGCCACAGAACAGTTTGGAACCCTAAATGAAGAATGTTATTTTCAAGTGAAACAATTGGAGGAATAGAGTTCAACAGAAAATAGGTACACTCAGGAGAATTTGGGCAGGACATCAACAAGATCACAGACTATGAAAACTCCAGTGACCCAAACAGTTAAGAAATTGCAACCAACAGCTGTAACTTTCATCCAGCGAGAGATCCTTTCCTCAGGACTGATAGTTTTTTAATCCTCACATTCTGGCATGACTTTACCCAGGTGGCTGGAATGGGCAATGCTGATGACCCACATATTAAATAGAGAGAAGGAAATGTGGACATAGCAACTCTTGCCACGTGAACGAGTATTTCAAAATTTATGAAGCAGGTGTGGAGAAAGAATAGTAAACACGGCATCAGACATCTCTGTAAGGGCCACGGTGCTCTTGAACTCCGGAAGATGCCATTCTACCACCATATGCATGTGCCCCAACCCTCATGAAGTTGGCCGTGAGAGCAAAAGGCTCCACAAAAGGCCTGACATAGGGTCCAGTCCTACAGCTGCCACTTACCAGTTACATGCACTGGACAAATCACTGCACCTTTCTGAGCTTCTATGCTAAGGTCCCTTCATTTATTCCGTGTGCTTTGATAATCTGCTGAGAGGCGTGGATGCGTTCTCAGAATAAGCCTTTAATTGAATAAAATAATACAGAGGATTTTGAAGAATCCAATTATTACTTTTTTATGATGCAGTAATAAATATGCTTTTTTATTATCATATTATATATCATTATCGAGGGGAAATTCTCATAAATATCACAATTTTGAAGTAATGATGAATGTAAACAATATTTTGAGACAGCTGCAACAAATCTAATGTGACATGAAAGTATCTGTGATATCTATTGAGGACAAAATGATAGGTACCTATTAATATAATGCTATTCCCCTTTGTTGCTTACATGCATTAAAGAAGTAAATGTCAAATTTTAGTTAAGGGTTAGTGAAAATGAGATGCAAATTTTTCCCCCATTCAAGTTCAAGGATTCCCTAAGTTTCATCCATTGATTCCAGGTTAACAACATTTGCTCTTTACTCTTTTACGTAAAAAGGGGAAATGATACTTGCCCTCTAGAACTCACTGAGCTTTTCCAGGATCAAATTAGACAAAGTTAATTCAGCAAATATTTAGTGGGTGATTTCTGTGTGCCAGGCAACATTTTAGGGTCTGGGGATACATCAGTGAACAAAAAAGACACTGTCCAGTACAAGAAAAGTTATAGTCATGGGTGATAGACTTGAAATACATGTCTAATAGATTATGTGCAGTAAATGTATGTATTGTCATGAGATGGTACAGGAAAAGGATAAGGAAAACCATCGAGAGCAAGTTGTAATGGATTGATGGAGGAGAAGCCTGAGTGGTAGGGAATCACTGGAGCAGAGAGCAGTGAGCCTCAGAACGCCATGAGGACACGTGGAAAAGGGGGCTACAAATAACACAGTTTTCACTGTCACCTTTTATCTAGTCACAATCAATTAGCAGGTAGTAAATTGAAATACAAGCCAGCCTTACTAAGTAGGAAACTAATATGTAGACTTACGGCTAAAATTATGAATTTCTATCAGGATTGGGGTATCTATTGCTTATAGCCCTATTTGAAAACTTTGTTTCTATTAGTTCTATTGTACATACATTTTTTAGCACATCTTACTTCATACCAGGCACTTTATTTAAACAAATTAGCAAATTTATTCCTGACAAGAACTCTACAGGACAGGACCTATCTTTACCCTACTTTACAGAGAAGAAAGCAGTCTTGGAGAGATGAAATTAATTGCCCACATTTACCAAGTAAACATACGTAAATATCAAGGCCAGGATTTGAATACAGCATATTTTCTACATAAATCTGTCTGCCTACATATCACATCACACAGCTCCTTGAAAATGATACTGTTCTTTGGCAGGATAGCCACCCATCTCAGATACCATATCTTAAAAGTTGCTAAAGTACTTTAGAATTTTGCATGAAATGATAAAACTTTGCATTGTATTTATTAGTGTAAATTGTTCAAAGAATAAAAAGCTGAGCCAATAGGGGTCAGAGAAAGAAAAGGAAATTTCTGACTAGGCAAAAGAGTTATTCAGGAATCCCACTGGAAAATTATAGTTTCCATAATCTTTCTTTTTTTAATACCTATTTGTGATTACAAAAAGGATAAATTAAAGCCAATTCAGAAGGCTAATCAGAGGTCCTGAAAAGACAACTTAAGATGTTTTCTACTATTTAAAGAAAGCAATCCTGGACCTTTAGCTGCAGGGGAAGCTTCAAGTGTAGTGTGTTGAACCACAGGTTAAACTCTGAAAAGGACAGAGGTTTAATAACATAGAAAGGAGTAAGGAGGTAAGATCGGAGTGGGTAGATAGAATGGGAAGAGAGCAGTCATTTCTTTTATTTATTTATTTAATTTTTATTTTAATTTTTAATTTTTTTTATTATTAGTTTCAGGTGTACAAAACAATGCAATAGTTATGCTTTTCACCCATTTCTTTTAAATCAAAGCTGGCAGATTTGGGAGAGAGAGAGGCTAATGATTAGATTCAACTTGTATTCTATTTTAGATTATTTTTCTTTTTGAATTTGCTTTCTTGCTCCTAGACCACTCCTCCTCTCAGGAGTGTACTGCAATAGCTCCAGTAAGGGATGACAAAAGCCTGAAGAAAAAAAGCAGTAGTAATGGAGAGGAGGGGTGAAGAAAAGAAAGAAGGTGTGTGATATTTAGTAACAGGAGGAGGAATGGGGAGAGGGCAGTGGCAATGGGAAATATCCAGAATAGCTTTGGTTTCTGTCCTGAATGCCAATTGGATGGTGTGATACTACTACTACTACTACTACTACTACTACTACTAATAATAATAATAATAATAATAATAATAATAATAATAAGTGTAAGAGAGAATCAGAAGGAAAGTATTGAGGACGCATTTGGGTGTGTTGATTATTAACTTGTAATTGCACTTTTTAATGTTGTAATTTTGGGAGATCCAGAGTGAGCACAGGTAGTTGAATATGCAAGTCTTGAGCTCAGCAGAAAAATCTGAAACACGGAGAAAACTCTAGCCAGAAATCGAGCTTCAGGACTCATCAGCATGTGGACAAAGACAGAACATCTCAGTACACATTTAAGGTGTGCCCAGAGGGTGAGGAGGCAAAGCAGGGTGCAATGGAGTTAATAGAGAGGCTGCAGAGCCAGGAGAGCAGAGTCAGCTGCCAAAGAGAAGTCAGGTAAGAATTAGGGGTTGGGGTGGGAGACGGAGGGTGCCATTGAGTTGGAGCTTATGGTAGAGCAGTTGTGTTGATGTGATGGCAGAAAGTCTGAAGGGCACAGGGTGGGAAATGAATAGGGGGCTCAAATTAGCATTCACCTCATTCTTTTCATGAAGTTAATGGTTAAATAATGAGAGAGAGAGAGAGAGAGAGAGAGAGAGAGAGAGAGAGAGAGAGAGAGAGAGATAAGCTAGATGCCAAGGCAGAGTCAACAGCAAATGGAGAAGTGGAAATTATCTGAAAAACAATCATTGATGGGTAACTGCCTAAAAGAAACTAGAAGGGACCAAGAACATGGATAAAGGGATGGGCACTGAAAAGAAAATGCAGGTGCTTCATCTCTGAGGCCACGTGATCAGCGGTTCTCAATATGCTATAAATTTGTAGGAGCAAATGGTTTTGCCTGAAAAAATGATTGGAGACCCAAATGGTCCTGAGAAAGTGGAACTAAGGAATCCATGAGATACAACAACGTATTGTCCCATGTCCCACACAACTATCAAGTGTCCTAAGGGACATTCATGCAGGTGAATAATCTGTTTGTGACAAAAACTCTGTTGCACACTAGTACCCAGTGCCCCTGAATGGCTTTAACATGTACAGTTTTCCAGGAATACAACTACTGTGTAATTCAAGGGAAAATTGATTTAGGTGTGTTCAGATACTTACCAGGAATTGGTCATAATGTCTGAAATTCACAAGAAATACAGTTAGCTGTACGCTAAGTTATAGAAATCAGGCACACAAGGTCACATATTATACGATTCTTGTTATATGGAATATCCAGAAAGGGCAAATCTATAGAAAGCACTTTTTCACTGACGTTTTAGTTTGGTGTAGGCAGCATCCCAGTAAAGGGCTAACACTAAGCTGGGTTTACTAGCTGTAGTCTGCAGACAGAGGCCGTTCAACTCAGAGGAAGTTTTCTAAAAGTCAAATTGGATTAGAGGTTGGCTTTGCAAAGGACAAAGAATATGCTGACAAATGGGTATGTTATATACAAAGACAAGGCAGTATTAGCCACCAAGAAGAGACAGGTGGAACTGCTTTGTGTCATTCAGTCGATAAAATGATATTGAGGGGCTGCCATGTGCTAGGCACAGAGCCATGCCAGGTGCAGAGCTGAGTGAGGCCTGGGGACATGAATGGAATGCTTTCAGGCCTCAGAGGCCTCAGAGGTACGCTTGGCCTGGCGATGGAAGTAAACAATTAAAAGCAGGAAGTGATACCAATGCTAGATTTCAAATACTCAGGGTGTGGTCTGGGGGTCAGAAGCATTAGTATTCCTGAGAGCTTGTTCAAAGCCCAGGATCTCTGGCTGCCCCCAGATTGCCAACCAGAACCTGCATTTTAACAAGCTCTCCAGGTGAGTCCTATGTACATTAAGTCTGAGAAGTGCTACTCTAGGGGGTTCAGCTTTGGGCTGGGCTGTGAAGAAAGGTCCAGATTTGACTATTGTGTTTCTTTTCTTCAGAGCCTCTGCTTTTTGTAAAAGTAACTTGGTATTTCCTAAACAATGACTTACATGACTGTATTCAACATTGTTTTCCATTTTGGGAGGTGGTGGCCAATTAATAGCATTATGAGTTTTTCTGGTCACTGGGTGATATCTTTGATATCAGGTGGAGTGGTTAATTAGAGGCAGATCCAAATCTCTTGACTGGGCTCTGAACTTTATTTCCTACATGTGAGCTGAGCACTGGAGATGCAAAGTTGAATTAGATGGCCTCTGCCCTCCAGAGTGAATTTTCTCACAAGAACTTGTTTTTGGTTACCATTTGGTCTAGGCCTGAGTATCTGGTCACTTCCAAGATTAATGAAATAATTCCCCACTGCTCTGAAGTGTGTGAAGTGACTGTACATCGGTACCCACTTACTCTTATTGTCCCCAAGTATTTATTCATAGCACCCTTTTCATTTTCAAAAGCATTCCATTTGAATGATAAATTTTATAGTCACCCTATCTATAGCTAAGTGATGATAATTGAGGAATGCAATGGTTACTTTTCGAGGATGCTTTGAAGGTAAGCAAGAAAAGGAAAAGGAGTGTGGCTATTGAGCAATGAGGTTGTTGCCAACAGAATGGTGGGTCAAAGAGTAAGACCAAGGGACGTAACCATGGTTGATTCAAGCCATCAAGCTAGAGGGACCCATGTGTTTCACATACACACACACACACACACACACACCCCACAAGGCCTGCAATATAAATGGGGAAAAAATGGAGAACCAAATTCACCAACATGTAAGAGTACATTTTAGGACCATCAGAACATTAGAGCTTACCAAAAAACATTCAGCTCCCCAGCATGGACATATTAAGTATAAACTTGATTGACATTCGGGAGTCTACACACCATAGAACCATTTACCTTTCCAGAATACCAATGTATCTGAACTTATCTTCTCTTTCTTTCTTCTAGCCCAGTGAATTTTAATAACATCAGAACCAACACCCCCTTTCATTACACATCTTCTGCAACACTTCCATTACTAGATGGACATATAATTCATAGATAATATAACTTACCCACAAACATGATTTTAAAAATAATACACTAATTCTAATATAAAAATTATAATCTGTAATAAAACATGTATTTCAATATGTAAATTCTCAAGGTGTGACCTCATTAGACCAACGCTTGCTGATCTTTGAAGAATCAGTGTCCATGGGTTGGCTACAAACAGAATGATAGGGGCATGCTACTGGTGAATTATCTTCCACTCCCTCTGCCTTCACCCTTCACCCCCAGAAACCAAATTTTGTCTCTTCTTCCTTGGAAATGTCCCTCGATAGATCCACCATTTGGCCATTGCCCTTGCCTTAATTCAGCCTCCCCGCCATTTTTCTTGATTTAATAAAATCATTCCTTACCTAGTTTCTTTAAAACTAGTATGTCCCCCACTGTATCCCCTTTCTTGTCCCTGATCACCCAGCTTTCAGAGTTAGCCTTCTAATTATTCCACTCCACTTCTTTAAACAATTTGAAATGACTATCCGGTCCCAAACTCTATCTCCAACCTCCTCTCCTGCTGTAGTCATAATACTTGACATTTGTGGACCGTCCCTGTGCTTGCCCTTCTCTGTGCCTTAGCCCTACTGTTCTTTTCCTCAGTTTCTGTATCTCATTTATCCATGGTTTGAAACCCTCTCCTGGGCAGAGTTAATCATTACATTCCTCGTGCCCACAGAGGGATTTGCACATACCTCTCTTTTGATACCCATCGCATTGCATTATGGTTTTTTTCCCTATCAATCTGGCTTCTTCCTACACTCCCAGAGCCAAACTCCTTGACTTGAATTACTAATCTGTATAATCTGAGGAACAAACCAGTGGTCTTGTACAGAGTTGAGACTGATTACTTGTTTGTCAAATGAATGAGTAAACTAACAAGTGAATGAATTGGAAAAAATTGTCTCTGCAGTACTGGATTGTTATATAAATTGTCTGCCCGTGGGGGGATTTATACTCAGCATCTTTACCAGTCTTGAATTTGACTGGTTTCAAAGTCAAAACACTCTAATAAATGAGGCCCACAAGAAGTTAAGGAACTTGCCCAAGGTAGGCCAGCTGTTAAGCGAGAAAAAAATGTAAATCATGCCTTCTTGCTCTTTGCGATGGAGTGTGTTTGCCTCTGGTAAGTTGCGAGTGAGAATAAATATCTAAGAAATGCACTTGTTATAGAAGAGAAGCTTTTCTATAAAATCCTTGTGAACTTCTTTTGTCAGTGCTCTACTGGAACATGAAAGATTCAGCGCGCACTGGGGAGCTGCTGTAGGATGCAGGAAGTTTAGAGAAGCTGAGAAAAAACCTAATGAGAAGGGGTATGTGCTGTGAGCACTGCTCTTCATTGTTGGTCTGGAGAGAAAAGAAATGCTTCGGAGAGTCTCCTTAAATAAGCAAGCATCAGGTTAATAATCCAATCCAGAGATCAATCAGTGCTGAGGACATCTTGCTAGTCGCATTATTAACACCCTTTCGGCCCTAAGGGGGCACGCTCTTCTTAGATATGTCTTAGCTGAACTCTGTGTAAATAGAGACAATTGGTCCCGCGGTTAAATGGGTGGCCAGCTCCTAGCAGCTTTGCATAATGATGATAAATAGCAGGCGAAAATGTTAAATGGAGGAGGAGGGTTCTTGAGGGGAGGCTCAGTAACTTCATATTTTCAAAGTTGACTAATCACTAGTTTGATAAACCTGTTCAATATGATACATCCTTCTGTGGTAACCAGGCATGCCTTTATGGAAGTCCGTATTTAACATAATTAGAGTTCATTTGATAATTTAGAAACATATGCGTTCACATGTTCTTTCTGTACCCCAAACCCCATCCCATTCCCCAGTTTGCTGCAGCGTGTGGTTACTAAGTACCTATGGTTCTGGGCACCAAGCATTGTGTGTGTGTGTGTGTGTGTGTGTGTGTGTGTGTGTTGCTTATTAATCACATATTATGCAACAGGCTGTTTAAATTGATTATCTTATTTAATCCTCACAACAACATTCTAAGGCAGATGTCATAGTTATTTCCATTGTGTAAGAATGAAATAGAAGCCCTGGAAGTGAAGTGTCTTCCCAAGATCACACAGACAAGTACTGGGGTGGGGATTTGACTCCAGCTCTAAAATAAAGCAGGGACCTGGTCTATATATTTTTGCCATCCCATCATAGCATGTAGTAGGTGCTCAAAAATATTTTCTGGATGAATGAATGTGCCAGACAGTCTCACAGCCTCCTGCCTGGCCCCTGCCCACTCCTCCCCCATCAGAAGTCCAGAAAACCTCTGCACTCCAGAGGCTAGGGTGACCTTTGGGGCTGATGGCGGGAGTTAAAGACTATGGGGAGGGGAGAGTGGCTATTGCTAAGGCTGCTCAGAGTAAAGACAGAATCTAAGGACCGAGTTAGCCTCCTTCACCCCCGGAGCCTTAGAAGCACTGTGCATCTCTCATCTTCTCACTGGGAGAGTCATCCAGCAGCTGGGAGCACCCCTGCAGACCTGGGCAGCTGCAGAAGAGCAGTACAGGGCCCAAGAGCACCCCAATTTCTTACCTAGAACAAAAAGCACACTCTTGACTCACTTCTCCCTTTTTAGAAGCCTCTTCACTAATGCCTATGAAATTATAGCTGACATGTGAAGCCCTATCTAAGGCCTGAGGTGAAGCTATTTATTTCTTGTTATATTCATTGGTATAATTCAGTGAGCTTGGAAGCCACGCTGATCTAAATGTAAACTCCAGCTTCAAAGAAAACAAGCTGTGAGTTCTTGGGGAAAGCACTTGACCCCTCTGAGCTCCAGGCCCTTTAACTGTAAACTCTCCCGATGCTGCTTGTCCCATAGGGTTGTTATGAAGCTGATCACGTGATATGGCTGAGAGACTGGGCAGCATTTGCAAGTGCTTGGAGTCACGTTGCTTAGAGTGACTTTGAGCAAGCTTCTTTACTTTTCTTACCTGCAACAACTGCAGTGATGATACCTCACTGATAGGATTGCTCCAAAGATTTAATTAGGCGATGTACTTAAGGACAGCGTCTAACACATGGAGTGTACACAGCACGTGGGTCCCATTCTTTCCCAGGCTTTCCCCTCACCTTCTGAACCTGAGTTGATCTTATCACTGCCTTTTACTCTGCATATAACATTCCAAACCATCGTCCTGTCCCGATGGCCATTCCGTATCTTCCATTTCCCCTATCCTAACCACTTACAACTCGACATGCTAGGTCTTACTGCTTTCCCTGATCTGGGGCCTGGCTCTAGGTCAATCACACAGAGCAGTGCCATGGTCGAACATCCCTTCCCCGCTCATGACCTTTCATTGACATTATACTCACCAAAGTCATTCCATTATGAATTAGGACCCATTCATGGCCATCTCCAAAGCTCACCACCTCCTCCAAACTGAAGGTCAAATGTGTCTCTGTCATCCTAATTCAAGTTTGCCATTTCCTCAAAGCAAATTTTATCTGTCTCTTGTCCCTTTTTTTCCATATTGATCCTGGAACTAAGACGCACCCTTGCCCCATCCTGGAGCCATAGACTCAGAGGTTTGAGGCAAAAAGAATGAGGGAAAAGTTCTGATTTGTTCTGGAAGTCCTACACTTCCCACCAAAGATTTATCAGTCTTCTCCTGCACACCATCCCAATGCAAGAGAAGGGGAGATGAGAGTCCTCAAAGAACCCCTTGGCCCAGATTTTCAGACTGACCCTGCTTCCGAGCGTCTAATGGGGACATCAAGGGTCTACATTTAATAGCATTCTTCATTGGTGCAGAACAACCAGGTTTGTGGAGCATGTAGGGAGATGCCATGTTGCAGGAATTCTCATTTTTCTATCTTGTCTGGGGAGGTTTCACATAAAGGAGAAGAAGCAAAGCTGATGAAAAGGTTGCAGAAGGCTTATGTGTTAAATGACAGGACTCTGATGTAGATACTTATTTTGGGGGGAGGGGAAGGCTGGAAAGTAGAGAAACTGTGTAGGAAGTAGCAAGATTTAATGAACTCATGGTCGTGAAGGGAAAGATTGAAAGAGCAGGTTGTAAAGCAGACTCAGACTCAGACTTGGGTGATTGGCACTGGAGTATGTTCCCCACAGGGACTGCAGAGTTAAAAAGAGAAGAGTGTGTTCTGGTGAAAAATTAAAATCTTGATCTTTGCCATGTTAAACATGAGGTGGTAATGAGACAGCAGGAAGCTACTTTGGTGAGGCAGCAGGAAAACATGACTAACTGGCTAGGGAAGTATGACATGCAGAGGTAAAAGTGATTGGTTCATTAGCTAATCATGCCTTTCAGTTACACAGCATCAAGCCCTACGGTTTACAAAATACTTTCATATACGTTATCTGAATCCTCGCCAACAACCCTGTCAAGCGTTTTTTTACAGAGAAGGGAACTGATGTCCTGAGAGACACTTGCTTTGGCCAATGAACCCACTGGTTAAGTGCTAGAATTGTGATTCAGGGTAAAGGGCCCATTTCTGCCCAGGTCAACATGCCTTCCACAGTTCCATGCTGGCACAGTTAGGAAAGCTTCCTTGCTACTGTTCCCTTTGGAGATGAAATGACCCAAACTTTTTGGACCCATAGTCCCCTGATGAGAGTTTATCAAGTGTAACTTTTTCCCAGATGAATGTTACGTGGCAAATGATCGAGAACTTTGACCTGCAAGTCCAGAATTCCCACACGGTTCTTTGGAAAACTGGGTGTAGAAATCACTGGAGTTTCTCCCCAATGTC
>NW_017731954.1:104600-110874 GCF_001890085.2 Hipposideros armiger
AAGAAAGAAAGAAAGAAAGAAAGAAAGAAAGAAAGAAAGAAAGAAAGAAAGAAAGAAAGAAAGAAAGAAAGAAAGAAAGAAAGGGAAAATCTTATTCCATGCATTGCCTACATTACTTTTGGTAAAGTTTAAATGCTGACTGATGGCTATTTGTACTAATCCCATTGTCAAGTCTAACGTGCCCATTTGATGTTATATAGATTCCCTTGTATTCAATGTAAACAGTGTCTGTGAGTGAGTGAATGCATTAGCGTGGTGTAAATGATATTCATTATATATGAACTGCCAGTTCTGCTCTAGGACCCTTATGATAATGAGATGTTGCCTTTCCTGAAGCTTTTCCAGTGAGTAACCATTTTAATACATAAAATCTGGGTCCCTAGAAGGCTTCACAGTTCCTTCACTGAGGAATATTTTCTAAAAGTAAAGCGTGTATCTCAAAACTGGAGTCCTTCATATTGCTTAATTTGGAATTAATTCCGGCCTTTTTCTTGGGAAATTTTTTTTTCATTACAGCTGTCCATCATCGTCCTTTTAAAGGACAAAGTTAGAGGCTGAATAGCTAGATTATATTGTTACAATTTCTCAGCTCTTGGGTTTCCCTTGTTGGTTTAGAAGGGGAAAAAAAGACTTTATTTTATTTGAAATGTATAAATGATGCCCAATTCCTATTTGAAGTTGTTAGACTGTGATTACCAGTAGAACTATAACCTTACTTATGCAAATCACTGGAGTTCATGATAAGTCTGACATTTACAGAATTAATGAACTAAATAATTAAGTGACCTAGTAAGCAAATTGGTAAACCAGAACTATTAATCTTTTAATGAATTCTTTACTATCACTTAAATAATACATTTTTGGCATAATTTTAAAGGATTACTGCAAAGAAACATTAGAATAGGAAACCCATTAGGTGAAGGAACGTTATTTTTATAAATCCATCATTATGTCTCTTTTTATTGAATTCATTTCTATGCAAGTTTAGAAAAGTGGCAACTCCTATATTGGTGACTAACAGTCCCCGACTTCGAAGGTTTTTTTTCTTCCTCGCTGAGACAGAAGGTTTAGGATCATTTATTGCTTCTAAAAACCACAGCCTAAAATGAGTAATTAGCATACAACTATAATTTCAGAAATCCCCCATTTGATGGTGTGCATCACACATGTTTCAGAATGTCTAAGCCCGCGCAAGTTAGCTAGCATTTAAAATAAGGCCTTTGCACTGGTTATCTTCAAATAGCATTCTCTAATCTCCACAAATGACTATCTTTACCTTTGTCTTCAAATACCTTTTTATAAAAAATAATCAGATCACAGCTTTTAAAATAATTGAAATGTACTAAACACAGCCAAAATTTAAAACATTGAGATGTCCAGGGTTATATTAGCCAATAATGAGAGAAAAGTAAAAAGATTAGATTGTGTTTTCTGTATCCATATTAATTGCTTGTATAGGGCTGCCCTCAGTAGTATGGATTTTTGAATCATAAGTATTCAACATCTTCCACAAGAAGAAAAAAAAAATTCAAGTGCTTAAATAAAAAGCAAGGATAGCAAGGGTGATGGTACAATGGTTTTCTCAACCCATATGAAAGAAGCTGATGATTTTTTAAATTAAGCAGTGTTTCTTGAACAACTATCATGTACTCGATACAGTCCTAGGCACAATGGGACATACAGAAAAGAAAAGATGCAGTCCACAACTTGAGGAGATTATAGTCTAAGTGAAAAGACTCAGCAAATACATATATACTAATACCGAGCTTATAGAAGTGATAATAGCCTCAGCTGTTGCACACAAAATTGTGTGGTGCAGATTCTACATCATGTAGCTTTGTAGGCTGAGGAGATCAACTGGAGTGTTTTTAAAATCTTCTAGTCATCTGTGAACCTCAATTTCTGGCAATGTAGGAGTCTACATTTCCTGGAAATCTTCCTGATAGAGAATACCTGGAAATGCTTCATGAAATATAAAATATATACATTAAATACAGAGCTGGGCTTGCAATAAATTAAAAGAGATTCCACAGTCCCAGGATGAAGGAGAATTTCTAACCAGAAGAGTAAACGGAAGCTGACTCAATGGCCGTTCTTGAGGACCTACCAGGTCTGATCACCAGCATCCTCAGGACAGCACAGTGCCCTTGGTCTTCACACAGGGCAGGGAGTTGGAACTGAGATTCACATGTAAAGCTGGGACTTTTAAGGGGCTAGACATGTCAATTAAATTGTGAACTCAGAGAAAAAATCCTTCCTCTGGCAAATGGAAACGTGACCTGCGTCCTGGGTAAAGTCGCTCCTGGGAATTTGTAAATTTAGGCCTGTTCTTATTTGGATTTGGGGATCAAATATATACCTCCTTTCAGTTTGGGAAATCCCAAGGCAAGAATTAACATAAATTACTCCCAGGTTCATTCATGCCAGTATATTCGGCAGAAGCAATGCAAACCCTCTTGTGAGAGACTTAGTTACCTTCTCAATCCAGGTCCTGAAAGACCCCCATAAAGAATATTCTGCTGGATATGTGCTCCCAGCAAAAAATTACAAAACACATGAGGAAATAAAGTTCTTGGATGTAGTGAAACTTGAGCCACAGAAGATTTATTTAGCAAAAATGATGATGAGGAGGTAGAGAAACGTGGATGAATCCTCTGGGTGAGAGACCGTGTGGTCCTGGTCCTGACGTGGTGAGGGACACATGCCAGCAGAGAGGAAATGATCAAGTAGGCAGCCCCTAAGTTTAGCTTGTGGAATATTTTGCATTTTAGAAGATGTGACTCCATTAAATCAGTGAAAAAGGACTCAGATCAGTGGGCATATCTAAAAACAGCCATTGGTCATTTGGCCAATTGAAATGTTCATATTAAAGAAAGGACCAATGATTTAGCAGGTATATACCAAAAAAACAAACCTTTTTTGAAAAAAAAAATTTTTTTTTCCTCTAGCTACATTTAAAACAGCCCACTTGGCTTGAATATTTTTCTTACTTCTCTGGTTTGCTACTTCCTGAATCAGTAGTTGGTTGAGCCAGAAAGCCGACAAATGACAAGATAATCTTTTGCAAAAGAAATTAAGAGCCAGGTAAATGTGCTCTCCTGAGGACGCAGCTCTCAAGCTTAAGTATTTCAGATTTTTGTCCTAAACTACCCAACGTTCTCAGGCCAAGCTTGGAACCAGACAATGTGTTCTTGCCATTCAAATTGCTCTCATTGTTCCTATAAAAGTGTGAGAAAAAAGATGACAACACCTAAGCTTAGTGCTTTGTACAGAGAAAACACTTAATACATATTATATTGACTGTTGTTATAAACTGCTCTCTCTTAAGGCCTACACCAGAGCCAAGCCCATTAATAAATGGAGCTATCAAAAGAAGGTACACAAAGCACGGTCAGGGACAGCAGCCGAGGGTCTGCAAGAACCATGCCCCCAGCTGCATGCTGTCCTGCTGTGGCTAGCATGAACTGGACACTCCATAAAGCTTTGTTAAGTGCAAGGGTCTTTTCTAGAATATGGCAAACTGTTTATTCTACAGAATACAATCAACTAGACATCAGACAGAAAAGTCAACGCATGCCCTACTGTTAATCTCCGGTTTGGTCAAAGAGCCTGTGTAAAGTACAGATTCAGGTTAGATCAACATTAGAGTTGGCTTTCAGCTTACGCCAGGGGAATTTCACCTTCTTATGTTGTGTTCATCAGAACTTAAACTTTGAAAAACATCCTATGGTATCATGTTTTTCCATAAAGTATTTCCTTCTTAAAATATTTTACTCAAATTAGGAAACTTCTCAAATAGACTTTCAGTTTCACTTAATTGAGTCATTTTCTTCAAATTCATTGAGGAATGAGTATTTTTAAGTCACCGATGTCATCATAGCCATAGATGTCTTCATACTTTATAAATATCTGAACCGCCTCAAACTTTACAGGAAGTACCATCCAGTTGTTTTTAATGTCAGTTGGGCATGGAGGTCACCTGACAGGTCACCACGCAAAGATGCAGGCAGCAGGTGAGGGGAGACATTTGATAACTTCTCATAAATGAAAATAAATGTTTTTCATTTCACTGAAATCAGTATTGACCAGGCAATGCAGGGAGAGCTCCACAAAATGTATTAATATCATAAAGTCTACAAACTTGAGGAAAAAAAAGTCCTTTAGAAAATCACCAATCCCATATTTTAAATATATGGTTTGCCAAAAATAGTTGGAATTTAGAAGTGATAAAACAGATCAAGTATGTTTGCACTAGTGTGTATGCATGCTTAGCAGATGGTTAAACTCACAACAATTTCAACGGAACCAGGAGAGGAAAAAAAATCTGTCAAGTCATTTTAAAGATTTCATTTTTAAGCGATCACTTTGAGTGGCTTTTTAAAAACTGAATTATCTTATCCTGAAGTTGAAATTGGTTGTCATCTAAGTGTGATGTCATAAACACAGCTTTGCTTATGATGTTTTAAGACTTGGACTGGAATTGCAGCTGTACCAACAAAAGTAAGACCAAACTTGAGAAACACTCCTATGAAAAGAATCCTTGGCATAAGACCACATCTGTCTGGGGCACTACATTGGACCATAGTTGAGTAACTGTCTTTATGATTAATTCCCATCTCTGCTGCTGAATCGATCATGCAGTGATCTGCATTGATTATTAAGGTGACTGAAATAACTAGATCAGACATGGCCTACCAGTGCAAATTGGCTAATTCATCAACACATAAAGATTTCAGAAGAAATGTTAGTGATTGTCACATATCACCAGGAAAGGAATTACCCTATACTTATCAAATCTGCTAGGCCCATTTTTACTGGCACATGTTGTATTTTTAAAATAAACACATTTTACCTTAGAACCATAGACTAATATCCTTCAGTAGTAAAAACCTGTATTTAATCCTGAATCATTTAGATGTAAATAAAAAAACTGGCCTTTGGGCAATTGAATTGTCTCTTAGAAAAATCATTGGGGTGATCTACCCTTTTAATATGACCTAGTAGTTAGTTACTAGAAGGTTACAACTTCTGGTCACTCTAAAACAAATCAAACTCTAATTGCAATGGATGTCCATGATAATTTCTTGAGACTATGAGCTTAATGCAAAGCAAAATTAACTTGGAAAGATCCATTTGTACTTCTATCCATTTCTAATAAAATCTTCTAGTGCTTAATATTATTCTTCAAACTAGATTAATTAAGAATGTTAATTTAGACATAAAATTGGGTGACAACATAAAATAAAATTTAGACATAAAATAAAATCAGAAAGCTAAGTCCTGAGACTAAAGAAATATTGCTAAGAAAAAAAAAAAGATTATGACAATGAAGATTTGGGGTTTCACCCCAGTCTGTGACACTTTAAAGTCAATATGTGTCTATAAAACTCTACCTCTTTTATTCTAACATGTAGTTTAAAGAGAAGAAAAAGCAATGCTAAAGAACTATGATGATTTAACAAATTCAAAATTAACGAGAAAGCCACAAGGGTTTTCTAGCTGATTGCTGGTAAATACAAAGATCTGGGTTTTGAAGACCCAAGTCCATGGGGGAATTAGCATGATCTGAGGTGATGGATCATGGGAATTATTTCCAAAGCATCTGGCACTAGTGCATGTGCTTCCCATTTTGTAAAGGATCTCTTAGTCCCCAGTTAATCTACATACCTGGTCTCAAGGTTTTCTGCAAGGAAATATTTAAAGATCAACAGAAAATTTGGACACAGTGATAAATTGACTTTACGGGGCATTGTTTGGAGAAGATCTACTGACACACATCTCACTTGTTTTGGAAAGCAAATACAGCACGATTAAAATCACTTCTGACAGCAGCTATTTAGATTGGTTCAATCCAGCGTATGCTGGGACTCCCCTTGCTACTACTCACATCTTCAAGAGAAATTCTTCAGATTGGCAGTGAGGGTGGATTTCCTTTGAACATTTAAGTAAAATGTGAAGATAGAAAAAAAAAAGATATAAATGTTAATAATTGAAAAGTAAATGAATAATACCCAAAGCAGAATACTTGAAAAGGCGTGGTAGATTTTTACACTCCCAGGAAGTGGCAGCCAGATTTGTTTAAGCTTCTTTCAGTATTCTCAGCTTTTGCTAATATTAACAATGGGAAGTACACCACTGAAAGGAAATTCTAGTAAAATGAATTGGCACAATTAACAGGAAGAAATGCTTGCTTATTCCAGAACTTTTGCTTCACTTTTCCATTTTAGGGTATAATACTAGCCAGAGACTTAAAGAGAGTTGCTCATGAGAGGAA
>NW_017731954.1:114489-125395 GCF_001890085.2 Hipposideros armiger
TTGGTATTTTGATAGGGATTTCATTGAATCTGTGGACTGATTTGGGTAGTATGGACATTTTAATGATGTTAATTCTTACTATCCATGGGCACAGTATATCCTTCCACTTATTTGTGTCTTCTTCGGTTTCTTCCTTCAGTGTCTTATAGCTTTTGTGTACGGGTTCAATTTATTCCTAGGTATTGTTTTGGTTTTTTGATGCAATTTTAAATGAAATAGTTATTTAGTTTCTCATTTTGATAGTTTGTGTATAAAAATGCAACTGATTTCTGAATATTAATTTTGTATCCTTCTTTTCCTAAATTCATTTATTAGCTGTAATAGTTTTTTGGTGGAACCTTTAGTGTTCTGGATATGTACTATCATATCATCTGCAAATAATGTCAATTTTATTTCTTCTTTTCCAAATTGGATGCCTTTTCTTTTTCTTGTCTGATTGATGTGGCTAGGACTTCCAATACTATGTTGAATAAAACTGGTGAGAGTGGGGCATCCTTGCCTTTATCCTGATGTTAAAGAAAAAGCTTTCAGCTTTTCAACATTGAGAATTATATTAGTTGTGTGTTTGTTACATATGACCTCGATTGTGTTGAAGTATGTTCCCTCTATTCCCATTTTGCTGAGAGTTTGTATCATAAATGGATCCTGGATTCTGTGAAATGCTTTTTTTCTGCATCTATTGATATGATCATATGATTTTTATCCTTCATTTTGTTTATGTGTTGTAACACATTATTTGATTTGCAGATATTGAAACAAACTTACATCCCAGGAATAAACCCCAGTTTAGCATGGTGGGAGATCATTTTAATGTATTGCTGGACTTGGTTTGCTAATATTTTGTTAAAGATTTTTGCATCTATGTTCATCAGGAATATTGGCCTATAGTTTTCTTTTTTCTTTCTTTCTTTTTTATTTTTTTGTGGTGTTTTTATCTGGTTTTGGAATCATGGTAGTGATGGCCTCATAAAATAAGTTTGGGAGTTTTCCCACCTCTTCAGCTTTTTGGAGTAGTTTGAGAGGATTGATATTTATGTTTCTTTGATTGCTTGATAAAGTTCACCTGTGAAGCTGTCTGGTCCAGAACTTTTGTTTATTACCAGTACTTTGATTACTGATTAGATTTCATTAGTAGTTATTGGTCTGCTTTTCTCTTTCTTTCTGATTCTGTCTTGGAAGATTGTATGTTTCTGGGAAATTATTCATTTCCTCCAGGTTGTCCAATTTGTTGGCATATAGTTTTTGTAGTCTTTTCTTATAATCCATGTATTTCTGTGGTGTCTGTTGTCACTTCTCCATTTTCATTTCTGATTTTATTTATTTGGGCCCTTTTTTCTTATTTTCTTGATGAGTTTTGCTAAAGGTTTATCAATTTTCTTTTTTATCTTGAAAAAACCCACTCTTGGTTTCATTTATGTTTTCTATTTTTTTTTAGTCTCTATTTTATTTACACTCTAATCTTCATTATTTCCTTTATTCTACTTAATTTGCACTTTATTCGTTCTTCTTTATTCTAGTTCCTTAGATATAAGGTTAGATTGCTTATTTTACTTTTCTCTTGATTCTTGAGGTAGGCCTGTATTGCTATGAACATGGCACTTTAGCTGTATTCTATTGATTTTTTATCATTATGTTTTCATTTTCATTTGTCTCAAGATACCTTTTGATTTCCTCCTTGATCTCATCAAACCATTCATTATTTAGGAGGATGTTATTTAGCCATCCTATGGTCATGTGTTCTTCAGGTGTTTTTTTCTTAATTGATTTTTAGATTCATATCTTTGTGATCAAAGAAGATTCTTGATATAATTTTAATTTTTTTAAATTTATTGAGACTCGTTTTGTGGCCTAACATGGTCTATCATAGAAAATGTTCTATGTGCACTTGAAAATTATGATATTCAGCTGCTTTAGGGTAAATGCTCTAAAAACATCAATTAAATCCATCTGGTCTAATGTGTCATTTAAAGCCACTGTTTCCTCGTTGATATTCTGTCTGGATGATCTATCCATTGATGTCAATAGGATGTCCCTTAAAATTACTGTATTACTATCAATCTCTCCCTTTATGTGTATCAATATGTGCTTTATATATTTAGGTGTTACTATGTTGTGTGTGTAAATGTTTACAAGAATTATATCTTTTTTGGCTTGATCCTCTTATCATTATGAAATGCCTTTCTTTGTCTCTTGTTGCAGTCTTTGCTTTAAACTCTATTTTGTCAGATACAAGTATTGCTATCCCAGCTTTTTTTTCTTTTCCATTTGCATAAAATATCTTTTTCCATCCCTTTATTTTCCCTCTGTGTATGTCTTTGCAACTGAAGTTGTTCTCTTGTAGGCAGCATATGTACAGTTATTTTGTTGTTGTTTTTGTTTTTTATCTATTCAGCACCCTATGTCTTTTGATTGGAGCATTGAATCCATTTACCTTTAAAGTAATTATTGATAGGTATGTAGTTATTGCTATTTTATTAAATGTTTTCTGATATTTAAAATTGTTTTCTCTGTTCCTTTTTTATTCTCTTGCTCTTTTTTATGTTGCTTACTTGCTATAGTGCTATGTTTGGATTTCTTTCTCTTTAGATTTTTGCTTTGTGATTACCATGTGCTTCCTATGTACCAAGCTATGTTTATAGCAGTCTATTGTAAGTTGATGGTAGGTAGCTTAGGTTTGAACACATTCTAAAATCACTACAATTTTTACTCA
This sequence comes from Hipposideros armiger, assembly GCF_001890085.2. Lineage (NCBI taxonomy): Eukaryota > Metazoa > Chordata > Mammalia > Chiroptera > Hipposideridae > Hipposideros > Hipposideros armiger. Next base: position 117,200 of record NW_017731954.1, read on the forward strand.
CCCTCTCTACGTTTATCTTTTTGTCATATATTTTTTTTTGTTTCTTTTGTGTACATCCCTTAATTTATTGTTGTAATTACACATGATCTTCCTAGTTTTGTCTTTTAACTTTAGTATTAGCTTTATAATTGGCTAATTCATTGTTGTTACTAAGTATTTGCTTTGCTGGTCAGATTTTATTCTTTCCTGTATTTTCTTATTCATATTTTTAAATCTTCTCTTTTCATCTTTCCCTTTCACATTTCTTGTAATACCGATTTACAGGCAAAATATTCTTTTATCTTATTCTTGCCTGGGAAACTCTTTATCTCTTCTTTGATTCTAAATGATAGCCTTGCTGCATAGAATACTCTTGGTTGTAGGTCTTTAACTATCATCACTGAATGTTTCATGCCATTTCCTTTTGGCCAGAAAATTTCTGCTGTAAAATCTGCTCATAGTCTTATGGGAGCTTCCTTGTACTTAACTAACTGCTTCTTTCTTGCTCCTTTTAAGAGTCTCTCTTTATTTTTAACTTTTGTTATCTTAATTATGGTGTGTCTTGGTGTGAGCCTCTCTGGGTTCATCTCATTTAGGATTCTTTGTGCTTTCTGGAGTTATATGTTTGTTTCTTTCACCCGGTTAGGGAAGTTTTCAGTCATTATTTCTTCAAGTAGGTTTTCAATCCCTTTTGCTCTTTCTTCACCTTCTGGGATCCCTGTGATGTAAATGTTGTTATGCTTGATGTTGTTCCAGAGGCCTCCTAAACTACCCTCATTTTTTGGATTTTTTTTTCTGTTTCAATTGGGCATTTTTCTCTACCTTGTATTCCAGATCACTGATTTGATCCTCTGCTTCATCTAATCTGCTGTTGATTCTCTCTAATGTATGAGTATTCTTCATTTAGTTATTGTATTCTTCAGTGCTTTTATCACTTTGTTACAGCTCTCACTGAGTTCATATATTCTGCTACCTAGTTTATTGAACATCCTTATAACCATTGTTTTAAATGTTGTATACGATAGATTTTGTTTATTCCTTTTTCTAGAGTTTTGTCATATTCTTTCATTTGGAACATGTTTGTTTTGTTTTGTTTTATTTGTTTATTTATTTTTTGTTTTTTTGTCTCCTCATTTTGGCTGATGCCCTGAGTTCGTTTCTATGTATAAGGCAGATCTGCTATGTCTGCCAGTCTTGACAGAGTAGCCTTATGTAGATAGTGTCCTGTGGGTTTCAGTGGTGAAGCCTCTGTGGCCACCTGAGCTAGGTGCTCCATGCATGCCCCTGTGTGGATTTTGTGTGCCCTCCTGTTATAGTTAGGCCTCAGTTGCTGCTGGGATATCTGTGGGTGGGGTTTACCCTCAGACTGACTGGCTGTGATGGCTGGCCATGACTACTGTGTTCAAGCTGTTTTGTGGGCTCCAACCCCATAAAGCAAGAGTCCCTCTAGTGGGGCCCTTGTGCCACCCTTCAGGTGTGTCAGTTATGGAGCTGGTTGGGGCTCTGAACCTGGCCACTAGGTGCGTTCACTGTAGAGCCTCTTGTGAGTAGTTCAGTCACTGCTTGTGTAGGGCTTTAGGCTGCTTGGAGGAGCTACAGAGTTATTTGCATTTGTTTGCTGCTTGTGCTGGGCTTGGAGGAACTTGGGAGAGGCTATGCCGAGAACTAAAGCTGGTTGCTACTTGTACCAGGTTTGGCACCCTTTGGTGGGCACTACAATTTGAGCTGAAGCCAGTCACAACTTGTGCCAGGCCTCTGGCTGCTTAGTTGCAGCTATGTCACAGGCCAAGACTGAGTGCCACTTATGTCATATTTGGGGTTTCCTGGTGGGAGTTACAATGCAAATTGATACTGGTCACCACTTTTTCTGGGCTTAGGGCCACTTGGCAGTAACCGCATTGTATACTGAGGACATCTGTTATTTGTGTGGGGTGTGTGGACCTTTTAGAGAGTCTGAAGTACAAGGTGACAGCTGCTGCCACTTGTGTGTACCTTTGAGAAAGGCTGCAGCATAAGCTTAGTGCAGCCACCACTTGTGTGGGATTTGTGGTCCTTTGAATGGGTCTCTAGCAGGAGCTGGGGCAGGTCACTTCTGTGGAGGAGCTGCTGGAAGAGTCTTGGACCAGGCAAAGGAGTTGGATGGGGCAGGGTCTGGGGGAATTACCAGAGAAGGATGAACGATGTTAACCACATTAATGAAAGCACAGATTTGGCACCTGCCTGAGCCTGGTTAGCTGCATTGGAGGGGAGCTCAACAGAGGAACAATGGTGACCACCAACATTTCTGTCCTTGAAGATAGTTGTCCCAACCCCTGCCCCTTCAGCCTTCATCCTGATTAGTCTATTTAGTTCCTCTTCATATGCCCCTGGCAATGTTCTAGCTGCTGCCCCTGGTCTGGGGGTTAGAGAAAGTGAGTTTGTGTGCTGGCCTTTATGAGTAGCATGTCTCAGTCTCCTGTATCCTTTTGTGCCTCTGGGATGCAATCCCCACTGGTTTTCGTTGCCAGATGTTGTGGAGACTCCTGTTCCTGGCACTGGTGCCCTGGACTGAGGAGCCTGACTTGGGCCTGGGACCCCCTTGCTCCTCAGGAGGGGCTGCCACAGTGGTGCTATCCCACCTGATTGTTAGCCGCCACATGCAGGGGTAGGACTTGCCCCATCTGCGTCTCCACCCCTCCTACCAGTCTCCAAATTGCTTCTTTATATCCTTAGTTATAGGAATTCTGTTCAGCTAATCTTCCGATGGTTCTCAGTGATATTTTTTCTATAATTTAGTTGTAATTTTGATGTGATCATAGGAGGAGGCAATCTCAGAACTTACCTACAACACTATTTTGACCGGAAGTCTCTCCTACATACCTTATCTCTTTATTGACCATCTGACTTTACCAAAATATCCAGTCAAATGGTCATACCTATGGTTTAATATACAGTTAGGGGCCAACCCCCAAGAGGTTTGTATAGATATCTGACTTAACTAAACACACCCTTAGGAAAATATCTGAGAGCCCAAAGGGCCCAATTCTCTGTTTACATGCAGCCAGTACATGGAATTTCTACAAAGAAACTATTATTTCCACTGCAATTTTGAATGCCCCCTGTATATTTATTTTAGAGTAGAAGCCCATCATCAGAGTATCAGGTAAATTCATGGAGCTATGATATATTGAAGGTCTTCAACAAACGCCATTGTCACTAATATTAATGGTATGAACATAATGGCAAATAGTCATGACTGTTCATGGTGACCAAGGAGGAGAAACTATGCTGAATAACCAAGAAAGTAATTATTAGAGTGTAGTTGACTTCAAATGAATTTATTCATGTTCTCATGTATTTTCTTTGCTTGTGTTTGCACACTGCAGCAGGCTAAAGTCCCAAAGTCCTATACTAATAATAATAATTTTAAATAATACAAAACAATCTTTGATTGATCTGTAGACTAGCTGAGGGAAATGCCTGGAAGAATCAATCTGGGTAATTAGCACAGAAAAAAAAGCATAATTGTTCCTAACATGCCTGGTAGACAACCACATTCACACAGTTTCACTCTACTTCTACCAGTGAGACACTGTCATGTGGCTCAGAGAATGCTCAGATCCCCAAGTGTTTCAGATTTACCTACTAGACCTACCATATTGTTGTAGGTACCCCAAATCCTCTCCTTTCAAATCCATCCACAGAGTTCTGACTCTCCTCTTTCAAAGAAGGTATTAGATAATTCAGAGTGAAGGAAAATGAGAAAATAAATAATTTGCAAAATATGTTTATGTGTTTTTCTGGAATTAAGAAAAATTGGCATACATTGCTAGTTTTATGCCCTAATCAACTTCCCCTTATTCTTTCTTTATTCAGAACACAGGAAGACAGAAATGTACTCAGCTAAAATACTCTATTCAGTTGATTTCCTTGCTTCTAGGATGGCTACAATAACATAGATAGGCTCAGTGACATGTAAGAATACATCTGCTAGGGATTTCTGGGTGACTTTTTCTTTACCAATACACAGCCCCTTTTCTTCTTTCTTGTTTTTTTGTCCTGCCTGCAATCCTCAAGATGGAGAGACAATTTTGAAGATGGAGCAGCCTCTTTGTGACCAGGAGGCAACAAACACAGGAATGAAACTGTATGCTAAAGATAAGGGAACAGAAAGAGCATTTGGATATTGATGACATCTGACTTCTCGCTAAGGGAGAAAAGAAATTCATATTTGGTTAACCCAATGTTATTGGGTTTCTATTGCAGGTAGCTGATTCCTAGATGATGCATAGGATAAAAACAGAAAGAAAACTGAAAAACAAAACACATCTGTGTGTCCAGTGAAACTATCTCTAGCATCTCTGTCACGTGTGGTTCAAATAACTTTTAGAAATATTTTAACTGTGCTCACTGAAGATTGTTTTTGTCATTGTTATTCTGATATCTACCTTCTACTCAGGGTAAAGAAGCCACATGTGGCCACGTAAACAGCACAATGTGCTTTAGCTGAAAAACTGAGCATCTGTGGAGATCTTAACCTGCCCAAAACCAGGAGCAGTGGGTCCAACTCTAAGCAGATGAGGAGAGAAGCCTAAAGAAGTGAGCATGCTTCCTCACACATCAGGCGACTGCGGCCCCTTTGCTCTGCCCCAGCGAGCAGTCACTCCATAATGTAAGCAGGTTTGTGTTCTCCTGGGAGCTGAGCAGGACGGGATCAGGGCAGCCTCTCTCCTGGGACCTCTAGGTGTGGTGCTGGGGTAATGCTGCCAGTGCCATCCTGGGTGTGCTCTGCTGAACAGGTTCTTATAAACACAGTTCCCTGACTCATGGAACCCAAAACGTCCTTAATAAAAAGCTTAACCAGGGCTAGGAAACCTGCAAAGAGGGGGACATAAAATTTTCAGTGCTGGCATCTGAAATGGGTGAGGTTCCTGGAGCTAACTGCTGCCAAGGATGACACACACAAAACATGGTAATCCAAAGACAGTATCCTTGACAGGTCAGCTGCAATGCACCAAGGGAGAATGTGATGGAGAACGGTTCCATCGGTGCAAGTTGTCACTGCAGTTTAAACACAACTTCATGCACGTGTCTTCCTGATGGCAGCAGGGTCCAGCAGGATAAGCTCCCAAGGGAAGGCCTACAGGCTATCAGGTGTCAGAGAGTCTGGGCGATATTCTGCAGCCCATGACAGTGAAGTAGAAAGGCACAGCCATGCAGCATGGACCAAGGTGCTGATGCTGCTCTGGATGGCTGCGCTGTCTAATCTAGGGCCTGTACACTTGGATACCCACTGGTAAGATGCCCACTGAAGACTGCTAGTATTTTCCCTATATGTGGTCTTTGCCATCTGTCTTTTGTGTTTCAATTTTATTAGGCTACGAAAGTAAAAATATATTTTCCCACTCCATGAATAACAGCAGTGCAAGTATGGCAATAAATGGTAACTAATATGTGAACTCAATAATGGGGAGGCTGGGGATGGGGGGGCTGTGGTGAACTGGAACGTTCTCACGCCTCTGAAGGTTGCAGGCGCTACACAGCTCTGGGATTTGCTGCCATGCAGGCCCATATTGCGAGATACTCTGGTTCTATCAAGAAAAGTCAGCAATTTTTAAGGAAATCTCCAAATTTTTAAACATATTTCTGGGCAGAAAAAGCACATCTGTGGGTTGGATCCAACACATAAACTGTCAAATGGAGATCTCATATTTTAAAGCTCTAAACACATTAATAACTGTGACGAATGCCTATTACCAAGTGTCTTTCCTTCTCAGTCTCTGTTTTCTCCTTTCCTGGTCCCTTGCGCATGTCTAAGCTCTTATCCTTTCTTTTATCCTTTCCCTCCCCCTCAACCAGGCTTCAATTATCAGTGGGATTGAAGTATTACCAGCCCCAGGATTATTTGTAGCTAAAGAGTTCTCTGCAGTTCAAAAGTAAAGTCCTACCGGAATCAAAGGACTCTCCAGGTAGAACTTCAGAGGGCAATTTGGACAAGATGGCCCAGTACAGCATATCTCACGTAACAGAATATGTCGCCAGCAGCTCCTTCTAGGGGCTTTCTCGTGTGAGGGTCACCATTTCTCTTTTCACATCTAAACACAGCCACACATATGTATACATACCTGCAATAACTATGATTGCCCAAAATAAAAGATAAACTGTCATCCCCAGCAGTAGCAAATAAGGCTCAGTGAATATAAACCAATTGACATACTTTATGTTTCCTGGGTTGGGTTTCAGTTCATTTGTATCCACAGGAAATGTTATGATGGAAAATTCCACAACTGGCCCACAACTTACATTCCAACTTGGATCCAAGAACCAATTTCAGCAAATCAAATAGGAAATATATTACGGAATGTTTGGCTATATTTTCACACAATAATAATAATAATAATAATAATAATAATAATAATAATAATAAAATCTGTAGTAGTTTATTTCTTGAGAGTTTGCAATGTACTTTCATGTCCCTACTGTCACTTGATCCACCACATTCATAGAAGTATATAAAATAGTTTATAAATGTGAATAAGCCCCTTAATACAAATCATTGACAAAGCATGATTTTAAAAATTACCTCACATAAAGTTGTCAGAAGCAATGTACATTAAATGTAGAATCTAGCCCAATCCACAGTGGAAAATAGTGTACGATGAAGATGGAATCGCAAGTAAGCGGAGTATGGTAGTTTTAAAAATATGTTCACAAATTATTTGGTATTCCTCCATTCGGGTCACGGAGCTTAGTTCTCCTGCATTTGAGTATGGACTGAACTTAGTGACTCACTTCTTATGAATAGAGTATTGCAGATGTGGTCACATGTCACTTCCAAGTTTATCCTATTCAAAAGTCCAAAAGCCTCGAGCATCTGTCTTGTTCATATTCTGTCTTCCGTTACTTGCTCTGGGGGAAGCCAGACACCGCATTATGAGGACATTCAAGGACCCTGTCAAGAGGCCTGCCTCCTGGTGAAGAGGAGACACCTCCCTCAGCCAAGAGTCAGGGAGAAACGAAGCCTGCCAACGACCAGGGGAACGGCCAGTGGAAGTAGATTGTGAGCCTCCGTGCCACACTCCTGGCTAATAGCTTAACTGTAACGTTATGTAACCCTGTGCCAGAATGGCCCAAGTAAGTCACTCTCACCGCGCTGACCCTCAGAAACTAGGAGGGACAATAAATGTTTGCCTTTCAAGCTGCTGGGTGTGGGGGTATATTGTTACACAGCAACAGATATGGAATACGCGGAGAATTAATTGATGTTGTTACAACTGGAAATTAACCTGGGAAAAGATAAACTTGAATCCACACTTTGTATTGTTTACTAGGATAAATTGTAAGTGGATCAAAGATGTAAATGTAAAATATACAATTTTCTAAATTATTACCAAAAATAAATGAACTCATTCCTTTAAACCACAGTTTCTCTACCTCAGCACTAATGACATTGGGGCTGGATAATTCTTTATTGTAGGAGTTTTTCCTGTACATAGTAGGGTGTTTAGCAGCACCACTGGCTTCTACCCACATAGCTGTGACTATCAAAAATGTTCAGACACTAGAGTAGGGAATGGAAGGGCTTTCTGATTATGATAAAACACACACACACTTCATATGCAAAGTGAAAGGACAAATGACAAGTTGGAGAAAAAGTATTTGCCACTCATATCATAAGCAAATTATTAATAACCCAATAGAAAAATAGGCAAGGGATCAGAGCAGACGATTCTTATAAACAGTGATATAAATGGCCCTTAAACATACAAAATGATGCTCAATTGCATTCAAAATAAGAGAAATTCAAATCAAAATTAAACAGAAATCTTTGTTACTTTCAGTTTGGTAAAAGTTCCTAAGTTTGACAATATACTCTCTTGTCATGTCTGGGAAGACAAGAGGCATACTGTCATACATTGCTGGTGGGAGTATTAAATGATTCAGCTCCTATAGAGTGCAATTTAGTATTATCTTCTTAAATTACAAATGTGTTCTTCCTTTGACCGAACTATCCCTCTTCTAGGAAATTATCTTACAGATATGACTATCTCATCTTCTGCCACGATGACAACATTGGGGCTGGCATGTGGTTGTCCAGCTAGTCGTTGCATTTCTCATCCTCCTTTGCAGCTAGTGGTAGCTAAGTCACTAAGTCTTTGCAGTGGAATGTGACTGGATGACATGTTTGCAGCTTCTTGATCTGGGTCTTCACATGTTGAGCATGTGCTTTTCTTTTTT
>NW_017731954.1:125546-155293 GCF_001890085.2 Hipposideros armiger
TTGCTTCACTGGCCCATGTTGGTGTTTGTCGCCTTGCAGCTGACGACTAGAATGCTCCTGCCACTGATCCTTTGAAGTCATAAGGGAGTGTCTTGGAATGCTAAGACCCCAGGGAATGATCTCACAAAAACTTCCTTATCAGGTGGTCTCGGAATGCTGAGGCCATCCCGAGAATCAGTATGTGTGAAAGCACAACTTATGCTTGATCACAATGAGCTTCGGTAAAGCAGCTGCTGGTCTAATCGAATCAATTAACTGGGTATAGATATTCAAATTGACTTCTTCGTGACAGTTGTAAATAAAAGCTATTCGCTGCCAGTATCAGAGCTGCTCTCTTGGTCTGCAGAGAGGAGACCCCTGGCCCGCAGAAACTCTATTTTTGACTCTTGTGATTTCTTAACCCTTCGCATCCCCTCCTCCAGCTTCCCAGCCCTTGTCACACGGGATGTGATAGGTATTATCATTGCGCTCTTCCTGGCTGAGGCAGATCAGTCACCGGCCTCTGGACAGTCACACACGGTAGCTCATGGCAGCCCACTGCAGCCTACTCCGTCGCCGGCGACTCATGGCAGCCCAACTCCAGGTCAAGCTGTTGTTCACCATCTTAGCTGTAGAGGACAGTATCACTGGTCCCCATGTGGGATCCGAACCAGGGCCCTGCTGCTCAGAGCTGGCGTCCCAAGCCAGCTCTTAACCAACACGCCACTCGGCCGGCCCGAGCATGTGCTTTTTTGAGTTCCCTTTTCTGTCCTGTGACCTGAAATATGGAGGTGTCCATGATCCAGTCTCAACCATACAGACTAAGATCTTGAGAAAAGTGGGAGGAATGAGATGGAGGAAACATAGCCCCTAGTTGTAGATAGTTTGTGTCATCTCAGAATCCGCATGTGGAAATCCTAACTCCCAATGTGATGCTATTAGGAGATGGGACTTTTGGGAAGTGATTAGGTCATGAGGGTGGGGCCCTCATGAATAGAATTATTGTCCTTGTAAAAGGGACCCCAGAGAGACCTCTCTCATCCCCTCTGCCATGTGAGGACAAAGCATGAAGACAGTTGTCTATGAGCCAGGAAGCAGGCTCTCACCAGACACTGAATCTACCTATGCCTTGATCTTGGACTTCCCAGCCTCCAGAACTATGAAAAATAAATGTTTCTTATTTAAGCCACCAGTCCATGGCAATTTGTTATAGCAGCTCCAATGCACTAAGATACTCTTCAATGATCACAAGGAATAAAGCACCACCAAACTGGACTCACCTCACCCCAGCCTTAGGACTGTTGCATGAAGAAAATAACCTTATGCCATTTTGTGTCTGGGTCTTTTTTTTAGGGTCACCTTAGCCTTTATCCTATTATATACCTGCCCATATATGAAATGACATATGGACAGAGTTATTTATTTCAACATTGTTTGACATTGTAAAAGATTAGAAACAGCCCATGTTTCCATCAATAGGGGCTGGTTATATTAGCTATGGCATATCCACATGATCAAGTGTCATGTAGATAATGACAAAGTGAAGAAGCCTCCTCTATATTTAATGAGTATCTCTCCAGGCCATATTAAGTACAAAGCATGGTGCAAAGCATTTCTCTCCAATGAGAAGACTATACATCCCTGACGTTGGGCTTGGCCGTGTGACGTGCAGCAGCCAGCGGAATAATGTGATGCATGTTGTGTCTGAGTTTCCTGAGATATCGTAATTTTCCACCAGTTCTCTCTATCCTGCCCAGCACCAAAAAAAGTGTGTCCCAGGCAGCAGCCAATCCTTTGGCCACAGTCCCGGAAGATCTAGGAAGCCTACCTGTGTCCAGGAGCAGAGTTGCTGTTGGAACAAAGCAGCCAACATACCAAGTGAATGAGAAAGAAAAATGTGCTTTGAAAGCCCCTGAAGTTTACGGCTTGTTTGTCTTTACACAGAATAATCTAGTAAAAATATAGTCAGCTATCTTTTGTGTGAGAAGGGGGTTCATAAGAATATCTATCAGATTTGTATTTATTTTCATAAAGACACACTGGAAGGATATAAAAGAAACTAATGACAGTTTTTATATCGTTGTAATAACACCAGCTGAAGCTGTGCAAACATTTTGCTGCTTCAACTTTTAGCCTTGTATACTGGAATTACAAAACACATACTGTTCTGGGACCCTTATTTTCCATTTAGCAGTGCATGACAGCAACTTCTTAAATGCTTAGTCACCGTTGAAAATACAATGCCCGATTTACTTATTTTGTTTTATTCTGATATTGGGTAGAAAGTTCTAGCAGAGGTCTGTGTACACCAGCGATGGGGCCAGTTCCTCCAATGTTTGCACGTCGCTGTGTCTGAGTGAGCCTAGCGTTGCCAGGACGTGAATGTGATGCACGACTAGAGAGCTCCTGCCCTCACAGCTAGATTGTCCCAGAGGCCCATGCATGGGTCCAGCAGGGGGACATGGGCTGATTGATACTTGGGCAATATCTTTCTTCAAAATTTGGATAAAGCCGCAGGCAAGTATATATTTTTCTTAAAGATGGTTTCTTTAGTTCTACAAAATCAGAATTTTCACCTCAAGCCAGATTGGAAGTTGGAAAAAAAAAATTCTGAGAAAATTTCTGCATTCTTGGAGAAGAATATCATCAGAGGGTATGCTAAAAATAGGTGTAATTTGAGATTTGGCTTGAGGTTTTTGTGTCATCCAGCAAGACATGAGGTCAGACAGCTACAGGGCAGGGCTTATGGCACCCATGCTAGCACGTTGGCACTACACTACAGTGCTCTGTCCCGACAGCGTCATGCTGAACTGTATGGGTAGTGTCACTGCTATGGCACAGGTCCCTTTTAACTTAACACACATCACTTTTGCACCAACAGTGAAAAGAAGGACATTCTGATAGTATGGAAGTGTATGTTTTAAATCATATAAACTAAAATCCATGTGTAGCATTCAATTACCAGAGTGCAGCACCAGTGTACCCAGTAGAGGGAATTACTGTCAGGGTGGGTTTCTTATTCTTCTAAAGATCCAGGGAATTGACTCAACTGGCTTGGAGGAGAGGGGTCCCTGCAGACTTTCCAGTGCTTCAGAAGCCCCAAGGCAGAATTTTCAATGCCAGAAGGTGATTTCTAGGGCTCTATTAGCCCATAAGCATGCCCATGAGGGCTAATGGGAACACTGTAAGATACAAAAATAATATTATAAAAGACAAGGTGAAGATAAAACAGATGCAGACTTCTCTGGCAGGTCTAAATAATTTAAAGGCACAAAAAACAGGCTCCTAGGACAGGCTAAGCTCATCCAGCTGTGAATCACAAGATCTATGTTTTACTAGTTTAATATTTTGGATGGTAACAAAGAAGAGGTTGAAAGCTATGCAAGCACAGCAGACAAAGGAGTGTTGGGTTCATGTTCTTTAGTGACAGAGGAGGAGATCATCAGGCGCATAACTGGGAAAGCCAGAAACACCTACTCAACTAAACAAGGAAGGGAAGAATGAAAAAGGCCTTTTCTGAAGAGCCTTCCACACTGTGCTCCAGTATGAGAGAGGGTGCCACAAATTGGCCTAACACGTGCCTGACATTTGTTGTATTGCAGCAACACATGATGTGTCCCTGTGGGCACATAATGTAACTATGAGCATGGCGGTACTGAAAATTCTATAGTTAGATTACATGAGGCCTAATTTCCAAGTTTAACATTTGTCCTTCTATCCCAAGGGTATTCTAGGAGATATGGAACCTAAGCGGGGATAATGTTGAGGGGCAGGAATGATAGAAGTAGGAGGTGCCAGGTCGCCACCGTTGCCGTCAGCTGGGGCAGATGCCTGCACAGTGGAAGGAAATCAGGCAGAGGTGAAGCAGGAGTGGGAGCAGCCTGAACTCAAGCTTAGATCCCTACCTTATGTGAGGATTATGATGAGCTGGAGGAGGAAGGTGAGGGGGGTGAGGAGGGACAGATGCTAATGAGAAGCATGAGGGGGATATACTAACGAGGCTCTCCCAGTCCCAATCCAATATTATCAGCACCTTTTGTCCAGGATTGCAGGTACTCAGGATTTCCTTTGGCACCTTCAGGATTATGTCATTGAAAGGGGGGAAGCTGCCTTCCTGATCACCTGAGCCGGGTGTTCCTGGTGTGTCTGTTGTGTGAGTTGTGTGTCCTCCTGCTGTAACTGAACTTTGGTTGCTGTTGGCACACCAATGGGAGAGATGAACCCTCAGGTTGATTGACTGTGAGAAATGACTGTGAATGCAGTGCAGAGGCTGACCCTTTGGAGCAGGATTCACGTTAGCAGATCTCTGGTGCCTGCTGAGTCTGCCCTTGGGTAGACTTTTGATGTTATTTGAGGAGGTGGTTAAATGGTGCTATGATGTGTAGACTGAAGTTAGCCACTGGGTGTGTTGGTTCTGGGGCCTCTTGGGAGGAGCTCTGGTGCAGGCCAAGTTCAGCCACTATTTGTGCCCTACCCGGGGCCACTTGTATGAGCCACAAAGTGATCTGCAGATGGTTGCCCCTTGTGCTGGGCTTGGAGGTGCCTGGGAGAGGCTAAGCTGCAAACTGAGACTGGCTGCTGCTAATGCCTGGGTTGGGGCTGCTTAGCAAGAGGTACAGGGCATGCCAAGGCCAGATGCTGCTTGTTTGGGGTTTGTGAACCTTTGAGAGATTTTAGGAAAGTCTGCAGCATGAGCCAAGACAGGCCATTTGTATGAGAAAGCCACTGGAAGAGGCTTGGGTGGGCCTACCATTTGGGGTGGGGTGTCAGGGAATCACCTGGGTGGGAAGAGTTCTGTTAGTTAGGTTGATAAAGACTCAGATATAGCAGCCACCTACACATGCAAGCTGGGTGATGATTGGCTCAACAAAGAAACAATGGCTTCTGCTAGCACTTTCTGAGAGACAGCTGCCCCTCCAGTCCTGGCCCTGAAACCAGACAATTTAGTTCTTCCCTGTATGTCTCTGGTGACTTTTGACCATTGCCCCAGCTCTGGAACTCAGAGTGAGTGAGTCCATCAGCAAGTAAGTTCATGTGCGGGCCCTTTAAGAGGCGTTACTGGGACTCCTGCAGCTCTCTGTCCCACTCAGTCACTATCTCCATTGGTTTTCACAGCCAGACATTATTGGACTTCTCTTCTCAGCACTGGAAGTCTGGGCTGGGGTGCCTGGTGTGGGGTGCTTCTCAGGCTGAGACATCTCTTCCAATTCTCAATGGACACATGTGGGTGAGGGACCAGCCCTTTCCTCATCTCCACCCCCCCACCAATCTCCATGTGGCTTCCTCGGTATGTCCTTAGTTATAGGACTTCTGTTCAGCTAGACTTCCTGATTCTCAATGATAGCTATTTTGTAGTCTAGTTGTAATTTTGATGTGGTCTAGGAGGAGGCTAGCACAATGTTTACCTACTGCTCCATCTTCACCAGAAGCCCCATTTCCACATAAACTTTATAATCAGCTCACTGATACAAAAAGAAACTTGATAACATTGTTATTGGGAGTAAGTTGAATCTGTATATCACCTTAGAGAAATTAAAATATGTATAATAGTAACTTTACTAACATGAAAATTCATGATTCCATTAATTTAAATTTCCTTTAATTTCTTGTAGTAATGTTCTGTGGTTTTCTTTGTAGATTTCTGGATGTTTTTGTTAGATTTACTCCTAGAAATTCAGTGCTTTTTGTTACTATTTTAAATGGCATAATTTTACAACTTTATAATTTCTTTGATTATGAAAATATAGAAATAGAAATAAAATAGAAATAGGCATATAGAAATAAAATTTATATTTCTATATTGTTTTAATTATTTCTTGGGAACAATAATTTTTATATATGCACTGGTTAGGAATGCCAGGACAATATTGACAGTAAATATCTTTGTGTTATTCTGAATCTAAGAAGGAAAGCTTTAAATAATAACATGATGCTTGCAATGGGTGATTTTTGTTTTTTGGTTTGTTTGTTTTTTTTTGAAACTGAGCCATTCTGCCACCTGTTGGCAGCTCAGCAGCTGCTCAGCTCGGGCCGGGAATCAAATCGCTGTTGCTCAGAGCTCAAAATCTCGGGCAAGCTCTTAACCAACTGAGCCACTCGGCCGGCCCTGCAATCGGTGTTTTTATTGATAGTCTTTATAAGTTGAAGGAAGTTTCTTCCTATAACCTGCTTTTAAAGTTTTTAAGATTTAATTCTATTTTTAATCATGAATGGGTATTTAATTTTGTTAAAAGCTTAATTTTCCAAAATTAGGGTATTTTTAGATTTATTTTTGTTATATATTTCCAATGTAATTCCATTGTACTCAGAGAAGATACACTGAATGATTTCAATCAATCTGAAAACTTTTGAAATTTTTAAATTATAGAGTATATTTTCTATTTTGGTGACATACTACATTTATGCTTGAAAAGGATGTCAATTCTGTTATTGTCAAATGCAGTGTCCTATGTATACCAATTTCATCAATACACCAAATGGTTTGTTAAGTGAGTTATTCAAATCTTCTATACATTTACTAGTGCACTAATTTTTTTTACCTACTCATTCTATTAGTTGATAAGTGGATTCAAACTTTGCTGAAAGTTTTCTGGCAAATGTAGCTTAGGAATAGAAAAACTAACTAGGAAGCTTCAGTTAGGTCTCCTAAATGAATCCCAGTCCATAGATGGTTAGAACCTTGCATTGGCTTCTTACTGATTAAAGTGGTCATTTGTTTCCCATTTGGCTAAGGTTTCCCTTGGTATGAAACTCTGAATGGGAAAAGGGGTTAGTGGGAAGATTCAGGTTTCTGAATTCCCTGAGTCCCTAACTTTATATTTATAAGAAACATTTCTCAGTTGTCCAAAATATGTCATCTTGCTTGTGTATTTCTTAGCAGAGTTCTCATTAAAACAAAACTTAACAAACAAACAAACCCATGGGGGCGGGGGTGGAATGGGTGAAATGAATAAAGGTAGTCAAAAGGTACAAAGTTCCACTTATTAAATATGTGAGTCTTGGGGATGTGATGTATTTGCCTGATTACTATATTTCATAATACTGTGTTGTATATTTGAAAGTTGCTATGAGAGTAGATGTTAAATGTTCTCAAAACAAGAGAAAAATGAAACTATGTGTTGATATGGACATTAACTAGACTTATTGTGGTGATTATTTTGCAATTTATACAAATATCAAGTTATTATTTACACCTGAAACTAATAAAATGTTATATGTCAATTACATCTCAATTTAAAAAAAAGACTTAAAAACAGAAAGAAAAGATGAACACTTTGTATTCATAACTGCTTTTGAAAGTGTGAATTACCAATACCTTACATATTAAAGTTCTTACTAAAATATTAGCCACATTTTTATAGGCACATGTATCTTTCATGTTTTCAACATGGTTAAGAAAATGAGCTTTTATCGCAAATCAATTAACGTGATACACTACAACAACAAATGAAAAATAAAAATCATATGGTCAGATCAATAGATGCAGAAAAAGCATCTGACAAAATCCAGCAGCTATTTATGATAAAAACTCTTAGCAAAGTGGAAGTAGAAGGATCATATCACAACATAATAGAGGCCATATCTGATAAGCCCACAGCTAAGATCGTACTCAATCAGGAATAAGACAAGGCTGTTCACTTTCTCCATTTTTATTCAACAAAATTCTGGAAGTTATAGCCACAGCAATCAGACAAGAAAAAGAAATAAAAGGCATTCAAATTGGTAAGGAGGAAGTAAAATTGTCATTATAATCAGATGACATGATACCATATGGAGAGAAGCCCACAGACTCCACCAAAAAACTATTGGAACTGATAGACAAATTCAGTAAGGTAGCAGGATACAAATTCAGAAATCAGTTGCATTTGTATATACCAATAATAAACTAGGGGAAGGAGAAATTAAGAAAACAGTTCCATTTACAATTGCTTCAAGAACTATAAAATAGTTAGGAATAAATTTAACCAAAGAAATAAAAGACCTGTACTCAGAAAATTATAAGATACTGAAGAGAGAAATTAAAGAAGATACAAATAAATGAAAATACATACCATGCTCAAGGATAGGAAGAATTAGTATAGTTAAAATGTCAATACTGGCTAAGGCAATATATAGATTCAATGTTATTTCTAACAAACCACCAAGGACATTTTTCACAGAAGTAGAAAATATAATCCTAAAATTTATATGGAACCATAAAAGACCCCTAATAGCCACAGCAATCCTGAGAAATAAGAACAAAGTCGGAGGTATCACGCTACCCAACATCAAATTATACTACAAGTCTACAGTAATCAAAACAGTATGGTACTGGCATAAAAACAGACACATAGATCAATGGAACAGAATAGAGAGCCCAGAAATAAACGCATCCATATACAGTCATTTAATCTATGACATTGGAAGCAAGAATTTACATTGGAGTAAAGATAGTTTATTTAATAAATGGTGCTGGGAAAATTGGACTGACACATTCAAAAAAATGAAAATGGACCACCTTCTTACTCCATATACTAGAACAAATTCAAAATGAATTAAAGACTTAAATGTAAGACCTGAGACCATAAAACTCCTAGAAGAAAATATAGGGAGTAAAATTGCAGACATTACCCTGAATAATATTTTTCCTGATATATTCCCTTGGGCAAGGGAAGTAAAAGAAAAAATAAACATATGGGATTACATCAAGTTTAAAAGTTTTTTCACAGCTAAGAAAACCATCAATAAAACAAAAAGAAGCCTACTGAATATGAGAAGACATTTGTCAATGATATGTCTGATAAGGGGTTAATATCCAAAATTTATAAAACACTCATGCAACTCAACACCAAAAAACCAAACAACCCAATTAAAAAATGGGCAGGGGATATGAAGAGACATTTCTCTAAAGAGCACATACAGATGGCCAACAGACATATGAAAAAATGTTCAACCTCACTAATCATAGGGAAATGCAAATAAAAATCACAATGAGATACCACCTCACTCAGGTCAGAATGGCTATCAATAAATCAACAAACAATAAGTGTTGGTGAGGTTGTGGAGAAAAGGGAACCCTGGTGCACTGTTGGTAGGATTGCAGATTGGTGCAGCCACTCTGGAAATCAGTGTGGAGATACCTCAAAAAACTATAAATGGAACTACCTTATGACCCAGTAATTCTAGTCTTGGGTATCTATCCAGAGAAACCTAAGACGGTAATTCAAAAAAATATATGCACCCCTATGTTCATTGCAGCACTATTTACAATAGCCAAGACTTGGAAACAGCCGAAATGCCCATCGGTAGATGACTGGATTAAAAAGCCCTGGTACAGGGCCAGCCAAGTGGCACTTTGGTTAAGAGTTGGCTTAGGAGCGTGAACTCTGAGCAGCAGGGCTGCTGGTTCAGTTCCCACATGAAGGCCAGTGATGCTGCACCCTCTACATGTAACATGGTGAACAATAGCTCGACCTGGAGCTGGGCTGTCATGAGTCACTGGCAGTGGCGTAGGCTGCAGCGCGGCTGCCGTGAGCCGCCATGAGTGACCGTCCAATGGCCGGCAACCAGTCGGCCTCAGCTGGGAAGAGCACAATGATCATAGTACCAACATGGGACAGTGAAGCGACGTTCTCCACAACTAGACTGAAGAATAAAAGGACAGCAACCTGCCTGTTCCCCTTCCCCAATTCCCCAATGCTGTTCCCTCCCCCAATTCCCCAATAAAATCTTTTTTAAAAATAAAATAAATAAAAGTGCAATGGGAAGATTCAAGTTCAACAATTTTGAATTAGAAAAACAATGAAAGGAAGCTGGATAAAAATCTAAAGAAAGGAGAATGAGAGTGGCTGTTGTTGAGAGAAAACTGTAAGATGAACTGAATTTAGAATTTCACATTACAGTTAGATAACTCAATTATGCAAATATCAGATAGCAAAGGAAGCTGAATTTATTTTTACTTTTCTTTGTAAACAACATTTTTAAGGGCATTTCCCCTCCTGATTAAAGTAGGTTATGTTGGTTGCAAAAAACCTGGAAAACGGAAAAAGTACAATGGCAATAAATTCACTGTAATCCCCAGAGATAAGTGCAGTTAATAGTTTGTAAGACATACTATCAGTCTTTTCCACATAAATACATATGACTTGAAGAAGCCAATTTAATCATACTATACACAGATGTACCAAATATAAGGCAATTTATTTTTGCTATGTGTTCTGATCCCTGTTTTGAGTCTCCCTTCCTATGTTGCCCCCAACTTGGGTAGCATAAAAAAAAAAAAGAAAAAAAAAACCAAACAAACTGAAATGTCCTATTTCTGAGATTCCCGTTCCCTTGGTTTCCTTGGCCAGCACCTTCCCTGATCATCTTATTTAAAATTGCATGTCTCCCCAGTACCCTCGTCCCATCCTGCTTTATTTCTCACCTTTTCCCATTGTTCTTATCATTATCTAACACCCTGTATAGTTTGTTCATTGTTTTTTCTTTTTCATATTTTTATTCCTCAACTAGAACAGAATGTCCCTAAGAGATGGGCTTTTGTGATTCTTTTTCTCACCCCTGTGTCCCCAATACCAAGGCCAGTGGCTTTTACACAACCGACCCTTAGTCCATATTTGTTGACTAAATGAATAAATCTATGTGGTTTGGCTTATACAAGAGAAAAGTGGTTTTAACTGTGTCCTCTGTAACCTATGCCAACTTCTCTGCTGCAGTAGGACAGCTCTTGTCAGCCATGACCTTAACTACTTGTCTTCACCTTAAAATCACAGCCCTAGATGCCCACTTGTTCCTGGCCCAGATTTTGAGTCCTCTTCAAATCTCAGTATGTTTGTATTTGGTCACTGGGACAGGGAAATGTCTACATCATCTGGAAACCACCAGCAAGCCCGAAGAAAGATGTCAGGAGGGGCCGTAGCATTGCCTGAGTCTCATTTTCTTCTCTTCCTCCTTCGATCACTTAACATTTCCAATGCTGTGCCATTTAGGTCATAGGAACAAAGTGAACACTGGCACTTTCCATATGTATCTTATGATATTCTAAAGCTGTGCTATCCAACATGGTAGCCACTGGCCACAAGCACCTATTGCATACTTTAAACACTGGTCTGGATTGAGATGTGCTGTATGTGAAGAGTGAATGAGTACATCGGATTTCAAAAGACAATAATAATAAAAAAAAAGTAAAATGTCTCATTAGTAATTTCATGTTGATTATATATTGAAATAATAATATTTTGGTTATATTTGGCTAAGTAAATATGTTAAAATTAATTTCACCTGCTTTTTTTTCACGTTTGCACGTGGGAACTAGAAAATTGAAAAGTCCAGAAAGAGCTGGCATTTGTGGCTTACCTGATGTTTCCACTGGTCACACTGTTCTAAGCTCCTTACACCCAGCACTGGGGTGGGGGGCACAGCATCCTGGTCGCCTCCCACTCTCCTTCCTCAGATGATGCTGCAGGCAGGGAGGCCAACCTTGGGCTCTCCTTCCTTCTGACAGTCTCATTCTTTCCTTAGGGGAGTGCGGCCGGAGGCTTTTTCCAGGCAAAAGAATTATGTTCTCTAATGACTCAAGTTTCTAGACTTAGTCCTTAATATGCACAAAGAATGTAGAAAATTATTCTCCCCTTTCCTTTCCACAAAACCTGGCTTTAAAGCTTTGTTGTCTTTGAAAATCATATATATATATATATATATATATATATATATATATATATATATATATATAGTATAGCATCCACAATATTGCAAGAAAAGTACTGTCCTTGTTACATAACCACTATTCCATTATTTAAATGGATGAGATTTCTGTAATCTGCATTTTTCTCTTTAAAATGTGGTGTGACTGGAGGGAGGAAGCATGACTCTGACAAGAAGGTGAAAGTGTCACAACTGTCATGGAAAACGTTTCAGACTCCACCTGTGAACTCCCCCCTCCACCCATCCACCATAGGGATTCAATTCTTCACTACCTACACCCTCAACCTCTGCATCTACAGGTATTGCTAGTGGAACGAGCACTCCAAAGATTCTGATCCAGAAATGACTTATTTGTTCTTGGGGTGAACAGCTCCAAACACTTACTCAGCCCCCAGCATGTGTCGTGAGGCACAGCACTTTGTTGCGTGCTCTAAACACTCCTCCTCAGGACCCCACACCCGGCACGGTCCACGTGCTCCAGGTAGGCTCTCACCTGCTTACACAGTAAGCTCTCCACACCGTGGGAGGAGTTATTTCATCCTTATCTTCCGTCAACAGAAATAGAAATTGGAGTGGCAGTGGAAACGGGCCCAGAGGGGAAAGAGATGGTTGTGAGTAGAACATGCTAGACTTGGTGCAGGGCAGACAGGGGGCCGCAGCAGGGGCTCGGATTTCTGAGCAGAGTGGCGGTGTGGAGAAACACAGGGTCTGAGGGCAAGTGACCCTGTGCCATGCTCTTTCCCAGGCCTCAGCCTGGCTGCCAATTCAGCCAGGAATGAGGAACTACTGCCCTTTCTTTCCTGTCAATCAAATACAGTCATCCCCCATCAACTGCACTTGTGCTTTCCACAGTTTTAGTTACCCATGGTCAACCGTGGGCCGAAAGGATTAAATGGAAAATTCCAGAAATAAGCAATTTACTAGTTTTAACTTGTGTACCGTTGTGCGCAGTGTGATGAAATCGTGTGGTTGCTCCATCTCAACTGGGACGTGACTCATCCCT
The DNA here is from genome assembly GCF_001890085.2 of Hipposideros armiger. NCBI lineage: Eukaryota > Metazoa > Chordata > Mammalia > Chiroptera > Hipposideridae > Hipposideros > Hipposideros armiger. Next base: position 138,211 of record NW_017731954.1, read on the forward strand.
CTGCCCAGTGTCTCCAAGCTGTGTCGCTCTGCACTTGGCGGTCACATAGTGGACCTCTGGTTATCAGGTCAGTTATCAGAGAGGGAGAGAGACCACATTCACACGACTTTTATTACTGTTGTAATAATTGTTCTATTTTATTATTAGTTGTTGTTATTAATCTTTTTATTGTGCTTGAACTATAAATTAAACGTTATCATAGGTATGTATGCATATTGAGGGTTTGTTACTATCTGTGGATTCACATATTCACTGGGAGTTCTTGGTCTGTATACCCCACAGATAATGGAGGACTATGGTACACTAAAAGAGGATTGAACAGAGAGTAAAATAAAAGTGTCCAGGGGCTGTAGCGAGCGGGTAATGGGGAGTTATTGTTTAATGGATATAGAGTTTCTATTTGGGATGATGAAAAAGTTCTGGAAAAAGATGATGGGGATGGTCTCACAACATGTGAATGTACTTAATGTCACTGAACTGTACACTTAAAAATTGCTAAAATGGTAAATTTTATGTTATGTATATTTTACCCTAATAAATAAGTTATATACATATATGGTGCCAAAAAAGTATATACATTTGAAGAAAGGAAAACTGTATTAAAATTGTAATATTCAATATACACCCATAACAAAAGATAAATACAAGTCACGTTTGACTTCTGCAATTACAAGAGGTGCACAAAGTGATAACCATCAGCCGTCTAGACACTCCGATTATGGCAAACTACTGCTTGAGCATAGATAACATCTCTTAAAGTGTGTGTACATGTTTTGGAACCACATATATATGTATATAAAATATAAAGTTACATATATATATATATATATATATATATATATATATATATATATAACTTCTTTATCCATTCATCTATTGCTAGACAGATAGATTGCTTCCATATCTTGGCTATTTTAAATAATGCTACAATGAACATAAGAATGCATGGTTTTTTTTAGTTAGTATTTTGTGTTTCTTCAGATAAATACCCAGAAGTGAAATTGCTAGTTCCTTCTTTGTCTCTTGTTATAGCCTTTATCTTACAGTCTATTTCATCTGGTAAAAGAATTGTTGTCCTAGCTCCCAGCTTTTTCTTTTTTTCTTTTCCGTTTTCATGAAATACTCTTTCTGATCCCTTTGCTTTCAATCTGAGTGTGTCTTTTGATCTGAAGTGAATTTATTGTAGGCAGCATACACATATGTAAGGGTTTTGTTTTCTTATTTATTAAGCCATCCTGTGTCTTTTGATTTGAGCAGTTAACCCATTTACATTTAAAGTAATTGTTAATAATATGTAGTAGTTATTGCCTTCTTATTATTCATATTTATGACCTTTTTCTTTTTTTTTTAGAAATGTTGCTTTAACATTTTTTGTAATACTGATATGGTGGTGATGAACTCCTTTAACTTGTTCTTGTATGGGAAGTTTTTTATCTGTTCTTGGGTTCTAAGTGAGAGCTTTTCTGGGTAGAGTAATCTTGTTTGTAGGTCCTCGCTTTTCATCACTTTGAATATTTCATGCCAATCCCTTCTGGCCTGCAAAGTTTCTGTTAAGAAATCAGCTGACAGTCTTATGGGAGCTCCCATGTAAGTTACTAACTGCTTTTCTCTTGCTGCTTTTAAGATTCTCTCTTTGTCTTTACCTTTGGCATTTTAATTATAATGTGTCTGGTGTGGGCCTCTTTGAGTTTATCTTGTTTGGGATCCTGTGTTTACTGGGCTTGTATGTCTGTTTTCTTTGCCAGGTTAGGGAAGATTTCCATCCTTATCTCTTTACGTAGGTTTTCAATTCCTTGCTCTCTCTCTCTCTTCTCCTTCTGGTACCTCTATGATGTGAATGTTGGTATGTATGATGTTGTCCCAGAGGTCACTTAAATTATCCTCATTTTTTTGGATTCTTTTTTCTTTTTTGCTATTCTGATTGGGTGTTTTCCACTACCTTATCTTCCAAGTCACTGGTTCAGTCCTCTGCTACATCAAATCTAATGTTGATTCCCTCTAATGTATTATTCATTTCAGTTATTGTATTCTTCATTTCTGAGTGGTTTTTCTTTATGTTTTCTATCTCTATTTTTATATTTCCTATATCTCTGTTGAAGTTGTCACTGAGGTTATTGATGATCCTTATGATCAGTGTTTTGAACTCAGCCTCCAGTAGATTGCTTGTCTCCATTTTGTTTATTAATTTTTCTGGACCTTTATTCTGTTCTTTCATTTGGAACATGTTTCTTTGTCTCTTCACTTTGGCTGCCTCCCTCTGTTTCTATGCTTAGGTAGAGTTGCTACGTCTCCTGGTCTTGGTAGAGTGGTCTTGTGTAGTAGGTGTCAGGTGAGTCAAGGTGGTAGAGAAGGGAAATGCTGTGCTCGACTCCTCCCATGACCACATCAAAATTTCAACTAACCTGCAGAACAACCATCATTGAAAATTGTCTGAAGCCTAGCTGAACAGAAGTCCTATAATTAAAGATATACAGTGGAAGCCACATGGGGGAGGGGGTACAGAGACAAGAAAAGAGCTGGTCCCACATGTGGCTGTTGAGAATCAGGAGGGATATCTCAGCTGCCGAGGTCCTTGTGAGCAGTGAGGGGTCCTAGGTCCATACCAGGCACCCCAGGTCAGGCTTCTAGTGCTGAGAAGAGAAGTCCCCATAACATCTGGCTGTGAAAACCAGCAAAGATTGTGGCTGGATGAAACAGAGGGCTGCAGGATTCCCAGCAACTTCTCTTAAAGGGCACAAATGTAGATTTAATTGCTGATGGACTCACTTGCTCTGTGTTCCAGTGCTGGGGCAACCATTAACAGGTGCCAGGCACATACAAGAAAGATCTGAATTGTCTGGCTTCAGGGCCGGGACTGGAGGGGCAGATTTCTCCCACACAGAAGTGCTTGCAGAAGCCATTGTTCATTTGTTGAGTCATCCCCCCACCCAGCTTGCATGAGCAGGTGGCTGCCATATCTGAGTCTCTAGCAACTTAGCTAAAAGGGATCTCCCCACACTGGTGATTCCCTGACACCCTGCCCCAACTGGTGGACCCACCCAAACCATTTCCAGTGGCTTTTTCATGCAAATGGCCTGTCTTGGCTCATGCTGCAGACTTTCCAAAAATTTCTCAAACGTTCACAAACCCCAAACAAGCAGCATCTGGCCTTGGCGTGCCATGTACATTTTGCTAAGCAGCTCCAAGCTCTGCACTAGTGGCAGCCAGTCTCAGTTTTCAGCTTAGACTCTCCCAGGCACCTGCAAGCTCAGCGCAAGGGTCAACCATCTTCAGATCACTTTTTAGCTCATACAAGTGGTCTTGGCAGTGGCTGAACTTGGCCTGCACCAGAGTCCCTCCCCAAAATCCCCAGAACCAACACATCCAGTGGCCAGCTTCAGACCACACATCACAGCACCATTGAACGACCTTCTCAAATGACACATCCAAAAGATAGACTTGGCAGGCACCAGAGCCCCTATAAAGCAAATCCTGTTTCATAGGGTCAGCCCCTACATAACAGCTCCTCCACTGTAGTTACAGCCAATTTTCATAAGAAATTAGGCTGATGGTCAGTTTCTCCCAAAGACATACCAACAGCAATCAAGGCTTAATCACAACATGAGGGCACACACAACCCACACAACTGATACATCTGCAGCACCCCGTTCAGGTGACCCGGGAGACTGCATCACTGGGACCCACAGGTCACCTAGTACATAAGGCCACTCTACCGAGACCAGGAGACATAGCAGTCCTACCTAATTCTTAGAAACAAACACAAAGAGGCAGCCAAAAACACAGGTCCCAGTTGAAAGAACAGAACAAAACTCCAGAAAAAGAACTAAACAGAATGGAGACAAGCAATCTACTAGATGCAAAGTTCAAAACACTGGTTATAAGGATGCCCAATGATCTCAGTGAAAACTTTAACAGAGAGATAGAAAACATAAAAATGGAGATAGAAAATATATAATAGAACCAGTCATAAATGAAGAATACAATAACTGAAATGTAGAATACACTAGAGGAAATCAACAGTAGGTTGGATGAAGCAGAGGACTGAATAAGTGATTTGGAAGATTAGGTAATAGAAAACACTCAATCAGAACAGTAAAAAGAAAAAAGAATCCAAAAAATTGAACATTGTCTAAGGGGCCTGTAGGACAACATCAGGTGAACCAAATTTTGCATCCTAGAGCTACCAGAAGGAGAAGAGAGCAAGGAATTGAGAATCTACTTCTCAATTCAGACAGAATTCTTCCCTAATTTTGTGATGGAAACAGATATACAAGCCCAGGAAGGGCAGAGAGTCTCAAACAAGATGAACCTGAACAGGCCCACATCAAGATACATCTTAATTAAAAAGCCAAAAGTTAAAGACAAAGAGAGACTCTTAAAAGCAGCAAGAGAAAAGCAGTTAGTTACCTACAAAGGAGCTCCCATAACTGTCAACTGATTTCTCAACAGAAACTTTGCAGGGCAGAAGGGATTGGCACAAAATATTCAAAGTGATGAAAAGCACAGGACCTACAACCAAGATTACTCTTTCTTATCTAAAAGATAGTAAAGCTATCATTTAGCATTGAAGGACAGATAAACAGCTTTCCAGACAAGAAAAAGCTAAAGAAGTTCATCACCACCAAACTAGTATTACAAGAAATGTTAAAGGGACTACTATCAAAAGAAGGATAAAAAAAAGGAAAAAAAATGTATAATATGAAAGCAATAACTACATATCTATCAACAATTTAAATGTAAATGGATGAAATACTCCTATCAAAGACATAAAGTGGCTGAATGGATAGGAAAACAAAACATTACCTACGAGGTATGATCAAACAATATGGGGAATGTTGAAATTTAAAAAAAATTGATGACAGTAATAGACACATTACCATTAATCTCCCTCAAAATATCCCCCCTCACTTTGAACACATTTATCCCATCTTTCTTGACATTTTCTGGAGCAGTTCTGGAAGTCCTCATTTGTGAGTGTCTCTAGTTGCACTGTAATGGCTGCCTTGATGTCCTGAATCATTTTGACTTTGGGGAAGAGCCAGAAGAAGTCGCATGGTGACAGATCTGGTGAATAAGGTGGATGAGGACACACCGTAATGTTTTCATTTGACAGAAATTGCCATAAAGCAGAAGCAATGTGTGACACGGAGTGTTGTCATGATAGAAGATGGTTTATGGCATGCTTTAAAACACATCTTCTCTCAATCATAGCTCCCAACAAGTTGAAACTTGTCACACAGTGTCACTAAGGTTTGATGCACCGCTTCCCATATTGAAGATCCTTGCCTTTCCGTTGGATGGCACTCAGCAGCAGCATTCAACGTATTTTGTGATCACAATGGAAAGGCTCCATGTCACACATCGCTTCTGGTATCACAATATCTGTCAAATAAAAACATTATGGTGTGTCCTCGTCCACCTTAATTACCAATCTGGCCCCATGGGACTGCTGGCTCTTTTCCAAAGTCAAAATGACTATGAAAGGCAAATGTTTTGAAGCGATTCAGGACATTGAGAGAGCCACGATAACACAACTAAAGACACTCATGAAAGAGGACTTCCAGAACTGCTTCAGAAAGTGGCAAGAACAATGGGATAAGTGGGTTCAAAGCGAGGGGGAGAATTTTGAGAGAGATTAATGGCAATGTGTCTTTTACTGTAATAAATTATTTTTATTTCAGCATTCACTATACATTTTGATGCTGTCTACAAGAGACACACTTCAGATAGAAAGACACACATGATAGTAAAAGGATGGAAAACATATTTCATGAAAATAAAAACAAAACAAAAAAGCTGGAGTAGCAATACTTATACTAGACAAAATAGACTTTAAACCAAAGACTTCAACAACAGACAAAGAGGGACCCAGCAATTCCACTTCTGTATATTTATATGAAGAAACCCAAAACACTAACTCAAAAAGACATATGCATCCATATGGTCATTACAGTATTCTGAACAATAGCCAAAATTTGGAAGCAATCTAAGTGCCCATCAATAGATGAATGATAAAGAAGAGGTGGTACATATATACAATGGAATATAACTCAGCCATAAAAAAGAATGAAATCTTGCCATCTACAACAACATGGATGACATAGAAAGCATTATGCTAAGTGAAACAAATCAGGCAGAGAAAGACAAATACCATATGATGTCACTTATTTGTGGAATATAAAAAAACAAAATAAATGAAGAAACAACAAAATAAAACTCACAGATACAGAGAACATTTTGATGGTTACCAAATGGGAAGGGGATTTGGTGGGATGGGTGAACAAGGAAAAGGGATTAAGAGATGCAAAATAGGCATGGGGGTGTAATACAAAGCATAGGGAATATAGTCAATCATATTGTAATAACTATGTATAGTGTCAGATAGTTACTAGATTTATTGGGGTGATCACATTGTAAGTTACATAAATATCTAATCACTATGTTGTACTCATGAAATTAAAATAATATTGTATGTCAACTGTAATTGAAAAAATAAAAATAATTATTGGAAAAAATAAAATAAATTTTATATGGAAATGGAGAAGGCCTCATATAACCAACACAATTATGAATAACAACAAAAATAAATATGATACAGGTACAAGCATAGACAAATTGAGCATGGAACAATTTACAGACTCCAACAGCAGATCTGTCCAATAATAGTACCTGATTCATACACTCCAGTGCAGTGAGAGAAGGAATGGTCTTTCTGACAAATTATACTAGGTCATTTGGATATCCATATGGAGAAAGAAATGAATTTTGATTCTTCCTTAACTCACATCATAGCCAAGAATAAATTATAGTTGGCTTTTCTAGCTCTAAATTTAAAAAGTAAAACAACAAAATTTCTAGAAGACAATAAGAGAATTTATCATTCTGTACTTAGAGAGGCAGAGATTCTTAAACTGCACATGAAAAAATCACTAGCCTTAAAGCAAAAACTTGATAAACTAGACAATATTAAAATTAACAATTTCTATTTATCAAAAGAAGCTTTTGGAAGAAAAAATGCAAGCCACAAAGTGGAATAAGTTACATGTGATATCAATATTCAACAAAAGACAATATAAAGAACAAGTGGAATGCTCTCATCTTCCTGATGGGAGCGTGAACTGTTACACCACTTTGGGAAATTGTTCAGCAGCTTCTACTTTAACTTGAACATTCAATTTCACTCCAAATACCCAACAGAAATGTATACTTGTGTGCAAAGATGTATTAAATCATGCACAGTGTAATATTGTTCATAATAGCCAAAAACTGGAAACAATGTAATTGGACATTAATATTAGAGTGGATAAATTGTGGTATATAGATATATACAATGAAAAATGTACGGCAACAAAAATGAATGACTATAGCTAGTTTAAAAATAAGAATGCTACCTTTAATAATCAATGGCTCTCTAGATTTTATAAATAAGATGTGTATGTAAGCATCAAAATTATCTTGGTAATGTTGTGTGAGTTTATTAAAAACTTAGCATTCATATATTTTCAGTGATATTAATGCACATAAGAGATTATTCCTTTTCATAAACAATTGTATATTGCATGTATCTTACAGGCACTGGGATCATTGGAGTCAGGGAGTTGCTGTTGAGCAGTCACAAACCTTTGAAGACTAGTTAGCTTTGTTACTTCTCAGAGAGACTTGATGTTAAATTTAAATAATTATATTTTTTCTATGTGTTCTGCTTTTTTCTATAATGTGCACTTCATACTTTAAGATTCAAAAAAGTAAATAAAAGATTTTTAAAAATATAAATATTTCTTTTGGGGGGAGTCAGTCAGTTTCTCTCTTTTACATGATGACCAGATCAACGTGTGTCCCACCATGAGGTAAAGAAGAGAAAACCCATAATCTCACAAAAACCAGGCAAGAAGATCACGTTGAGATAAAATTAAACAGAATGATTCTCTTGTACAACTGCCTTCAGTGTACAATGTGTAGAAGTCACAAGGTTCCTTTGAGCCTCCTGCTTTTCCCTAGTCTTCATCTGAAGAAAGTAGCCTAAAGATTCACATGTGATTTAGGGCAAGTAGGAAACCCAAACACCCTGCATGGCACCGCCTTCTGGTTGGAGAAGTGACTGGGTGAGAAGGCAGAGAATCTTCCTCATGTATCAAAATCTTTCCTCCTATGACTTCCTTTGGTTCTAGCCTTAGAGTCCTCAGTGTTGCTCAGTTAACAAGTCAGCCCCAGCCCAAGTCCATTTTCTTTTTCCTATTTATACTCTTACCCTGTCCTGAAATGTTCTTGCTTCTTTTCTATTTTGCTGCTTGTGAAAACCCATCTTTCCTCTTAGGTCCAGTTTAATTCCCATTTCTGCTCTGCCATCTTTAGCTTCTTGGCCTCCTGGATGCCAGATGCCTGAAGCAGGGGTTACATCCCAGGTCAGTATCTAGGATTGGTCAAGGCAGTAAAGGTACTTTGTCTTTGTCGAATACCTGTAAGATTGAGGAAATCCTTTCCCAGAAACACCAGTCTCACCCCCACCCCACCCCCATCCTCAAGCTAACTTGGCCTTGTGCCTCATTGCCCCACATTGCTTTGTATCTTCTGCCTCAATGAACCAAGAGAATAGGGCAGGCTCAAGGGGCGAGGGATGTGCCTCCCCTGAAAAGCATGGCCACAAGGAAGAGCATGGATACCTGAACAAAGGGTGTCATTAGGAAGGAGCAGGGTCATGACTGCAATTAACCTTGTACACTGTTTATAGGTGTGTCACCAGTGGTATAGGAGTTCTTTGTGCTACGTTGGTACTCCTGCCATCTCCCCAGCCTGTCACTACCCCCCAGCAGCTAGGGCCTTGCTACAGCCACCACCTACTACTAGAAGCAGCATTTATACCTGGCTGCTCATTGAATGGCAAGTGACTGTTTCTCATCACACTTCTCAGCAGGGGTAACTGAGTTTTTCCAGGGTTAATTAACCTACACCGTCCCATAAATGGCCCTCAATAGATTCAATAGCAAGAACACATTGCTTCGGACCACTTTTCTTCTGTTCTATGCTTCGATTATTAACCTGGGCTCCTGAAAAGGCTCCTCTTATCTCACCAATTCTTGACAGTGAACAGGCTCTTTGTTTCATTTACGTGGCCAAAGCACACCACTAAAATTTTTTCATTTTTTTATAATGTTCAGCTCAACTCAATTAATTGTTCTAGTTACAGTACCCCTAATTTTTATCCAGCTGATTAACTGGAAAATAATCCAAATACATTTCAAATGATAAATCTTTCATGATTTGGAAGATTTTATATAAATATACATTTGACAGTGCTAATGTAAAGCAAATATCAAAAATGATTAAACATTCTCAAGATAAGAGGGATAAACCATTGGACTATTTTATAGATTTAACTACCAATCATAAACTGCTATAAACAGAAATATTTTATGTTCATCTTTTTTTTTTTTTATAGTTCTTTGGGAAATGTCCAAGGAGGACTATGGAAGCAGGTCAAGAATGTGTGCACAAAACATTTGTATTCTTTACTGTGTAAACACTAATTTACTTATTGAAATAATACATGATTAAATATTTATTAAATAAATTAACATTTTGCTGAGCTTCACTGCAAAATCATTAATATGGTTCGTGGCTACTGATATAGCCAGGGCTACGATTGTTTCCCAAGTGTCTTCCAGTTGTTTGCTAAGAATTTATTCACAAGTAGCATCCCCCAGAGTTTAATCTATCTGTGCAGCTATTCTTTGGAAAGCTTGTGAAGTAAAAGGTTTGGGCAAATCATTGAACTTTGATTAAACTATAGGGCTCATATTGTCCAATTCTCTTGTTTTACAGATGAGTCTGAAAATTGGTTTAATGACTTGCTCAAGACCTTAGAACTATCGTTATCTTTTACATAAGTAGAAAGGAGAGTTGGTTTTAAATGTGGAGGACTGAGTTACTCATTAGAATTTAACTTCTTTGGAAGAATTTGGTGGTCTCGGGGCAAGTTTCATAAATCTGGAGGGAAACAAAACAAAAACAAAACCATATCCTTATATAGTCATGGGACATGGAGTACAGTGTGGGAGTGGAGTCAAGGGATTTGTAATAGATATGTATGATATTGGGGGGAAATGGGGCGGCGGATTGGGGGAGGAGGGTTGTCACTTGAGGGGTAAAAAGTATAACCATTGCACTGTGTTGTACTGCTGAAACTAATTCTAAAAAAATGTGTATTTCATAATAAAAAATAATTTAATAAAAAAACAAAACAAAACAAAAAAACATATCCTTGATGTTTTATTTAAACATGCACCATCCTGTGGAAATTTTCACAAAGTTAAGGAAAAGGGATGGAGAGGAATGAATCCCCCCACAAGACCCAGTGTGAAAACTGGTGAGGGATTCGTTTGTAAAGCTTATGGCCTGCACCAGTAGTGTTTTTTCACTCTACAATTCTCAAACCTTGTAGGGCAAGTTAAATACAAACAATAAATAAGCAAGACAGGTAAACAGTTACAGCAGAAGTGAAAAAGTACACACGCCGAGAAGGCATTAAACCCTTCCTCCCCGCTGGACAATGAGCAGAACACATTCAACAGCTGAGGATATGCAGCCGCACGACGCTCTCCCAGGTAACGTGTAAATGAGAGGGAACTTCCAGTGATGACATCCTCTGAAAATCTCAATTGGTCTCTTGCTCTCATACTTAAAGTATAAGGAATACATTTTCTCTCTTATTTCTCTACTTTGGTTAATATTGGAATACATGACTCTTTAGTATTCTCACACAATACATAAATGGGAGCATTTTCCTGATGTAATTTATATTATTTTTATATTAATCATATTTATGCTGAAAAGAATCATGTCTTTCTCTGGTTCCACTGACTAATGTACCTCCAAATTTTGTATTTCATTACAGGAACTCTTTGTGAGACACATCTTTATTCTGTGGAACTCAATAAACAAATTAAACAATTTTGAATAGAAATATTCCAGCTAGAAAATTTTCTACGAAATTTCCAGAAAATTTGGGGCGCTGATTTTTAAATGTAATCACTTATGCTGAAAGCATAATTAACAACTAAAATTGCCAACTTGACATGATTACCTGTCATAAATTGAAGGAGTCAGATACACTTTTCTTTTGTAAGATTTGGGAGTGTACTTTTTTCAAGGTAAATACAACAAGCAGGAGCTATTCCACCATTTTATCTTCCATGTTAGGTGCCGAATTACAACAAAGAGCATTCTTATTCTGTCATAACTGGGTTTCATGATGCTAGGTATGCAATAGACACTTTTAAAATACCTCAACAACAGACAGATTTTTTTTTCCTTTTAAAAAGCACTATAAAATAGATTTTTAACTATTAAAAATACCTTCCCCCAATTTTCTTTTCTCATCTTGGTTATGTACATACATGATTTTTACACAGCTTAAATCAGGAACACATATACTCTTTTTTGTTTCCTGCTTTCTTCACCGGCATATTGCACAAAATTTGATCTATGTACTCATAATTCTCAGATGAATCAATTCTAGCAAAAAATTGAAATGTTTCATCCAGATTATCTTCATCCCTTTGTAATTATTGTCTTAATGACTGCATAACAGTCTAACACATTTTTATACATAATTTAATTGGTCATTTTGTGATTAGTGAACATTTCCACTGATTTCCACTTTCTACCATAAGTAACACTACAGTATACAATGTGTGTGTGTGTGTGTGTGTGTATGTGTGTGTGTCTGTGTGTGCACACTTTTTATTTTGGGATTCTTTCCTTAGGATAAATTTCCAAGAACAGGATATTGCTGGACCAAGGAAACTTTTGTCTCCAAAAATATATTGCCAAAATGCTTTCCATTTTAAATTGTCAACAGCAATGTGTAAGTTTGGTAGTTTTCCCAAACCGCCATCAACATTGGGTATTGTCACTTTTAATGTTTGCTAATGTATTTAAAATGACACCTAACTGTTCTTTTATGTTTTGATGCTATTTTATTTATTTCATAATTGAGAGTAAGTTTTTTATGTCTTGGAGAAATTGGAGTGCAGAGTATTTCAATGTAAGTTTGTTGAACACTTGCTGTACAGCAACTGCTGTGCTAGGTGGGCAAAACAGGATGTGAACCTTGAGGAGCTTACTGAATAGGTATGTTTCAGTCCTCTATTAATTTATAATGGAAGAATATTTCTTTCCCTTCTTGACAATCAACATTTGCATAGCACCTACCATTTTTTGGAAGAGTATTTTTTTAAAACTAGTCTAGTGCCAACCGAGTGGCACGTTGGTTAAGAGTTGGCTTGGGGCTCCAGCTCTGAGCAGCAGGGCCCTGGTTTGGATCCCACATGAGGGCCAGTGACGCTGTGCCCTCTACAGCTAAGATGGTGAACAACAGCTCGACCTGGAGCTGGGCTGCTCTGAGTTGCTGGCGACGGTGCAGGCTGCAGCCTCTGCTACAGTGGGGCTGCTGTGCTAACGTGAATGGCTGGCAGCTGGCATGAGCAGCCGGCAGTTCCAAGAGCTGTGTGAGCTGCCATGAGTGGCTGGTGACAGATCTGCCTCACCCGGGAAAAGCGCAATGATGGTACCAACATGGGCCAGTGAAGCAACATCCTCCACAGCTAGACTGAAGAACAAAAGGACAGCAACTTGTCTGTTCCCCTCCCCCAATTCCCCAATAAAAATCTTTAAAAAAAATAGTCTATATACACATTTTGAGAAAATTTTAAAATACGGAAACATTCAGAGTAATGTACAATAAAGGTTTATGTAATCACCACCAAGAAATGTAAAATACTAACCTTTTTTATATAGTTGTATCAATCCTTTCTACCTTGATAAAGGAAATAAATGTAAAGTCCTTTTTTTGCCTTTTTCCTTACCATTTCCAATTCTCCCTTTTCCTATATAACCACTATCATGAATTTAGTTCCTATCATTCCAGCTCACTAAATAATTAAAATTTCAAAATTTCAAAACAAGTTTGGATTAATGTATAGTACAGTTTTGTTTTTTTTGTTTATAGAAATAATATACTCAGGGTGCCAAAAAATGTATACAAGTGGACACTTTGGTCAACGTTGCTCAAACAGTAGTTCACCGTAATCAGAAGTGTCTGGAAGCTGATGGCAACCACTTTGAGTACGTCTTGTAATTGCAGAAACCAAACATGACTTGTATTCATCTTTTGTTATTGGTATATATTATTACAATTTTAATACAGTTTCCCTTTCTTAAAATGTGTATACATTTTAGGGGCATCTCCTGTGTGTGTATATATATATATATATATATATATATATATATATATATAATATTTAATATAAATATAAAAGGCAAGTTGCAAAATTATATATATATAATTTATATATATAATATTTATATATAATTTTATATATAATATATATATAATTTTGCAACTTGCCTTTTATTTATTTATTTATTTTTAAAGATTTTATTGGGAAATTGGGGAAGGGGAACAGACAAGTTGCTGTCCTTTTGTTCTTCAGTCTAGTTGTGGAGGACGCCGCTTCACTGGCCTATGTTTGTATTTTGATCATTATGCTCTTCCCAGGTGAAGCAGTTAGTCTCCAGACATTGGACAGTCGCTCATGGTGGCTACCGGCCACTCAATGGGTAGCTCTCGGAAGCCCATTGCAGCCCCACTGCAGCCTATGCCGTAGCCGGCGACTCACAGCAGTCCAACTCCAGGTCTAACTGTTGTTCACCATCTTAGCTGTAGAGGACACAGCATCACTGGCCCATGTGGGAAACGAACCAGCAGCCCTGCTGCTCAGAGCTCTGCTCTCAGGCCAACCCTTAACCAACTGAGCCACTCAGCCAGCCCCTTCTATTTTTAAGACAGATCCACATTGCCATATAAATAGCTAGTTCACTTATCTTAACTGCTGTATAACAGTCCATGATATACATATATCATATTCATTTATCTATTGCCCTTTTAATTGACAGATAGATGTCTCCTCATTTTCTTAAAAAAAACCAAATAAACAAAAAAAAACTTGTGCTATAATAAATATCCTTACACATAACTCCTGGTGCTTATTTGTGAGTTTTCTCTAGTAGATATCTGCCTTAAAGTGGAATTGCTGGGTTGCAAACTATGAGCTTGCAAAATAATTGCTCGAATTTACACTCCCACCGGAAGTATTTGAGGATTCCTATGTTCTGAAATTGTCAGAAATTTTTTTTTGTGAAATTTCTGCAGTTGGACTGTAATTTATTTTATTTTTCAATACTGGATATTTAAGTTTTTAATTTTTATTTTGAGTAATAAAAATGCATTTTTACAGGTCATATTTTCATTTCGGTAAAAAAAAAACAAAAAATCAAGCCAAGATACAAGTATAATGTTTCCCTCTAAAGCAAGCCCCCATTATTCTATTTTTTTGCCTATTGCCCCCAACAGGCAACCACATGTATCATTTTCTTGAGTATCTTTCCTGATGTTTTAATGCAAATATAAGCAAATATGAACATTTTCATCCTTTGTGTTTACTGGTATAAAGAGGCTGTTAGCAGTGTGGCATTGAAGTGTAGGGCAAAGGGGAGTGTTCTATACAGTCCTGTGATCAGTTCTTGGTTTTTAGTGAGCCTGTGCCCCTGGCCTGTGAACTTCACAAGTGTTTCTGTTTTTAGGTGTGAGAGGATGGCTGGAGTGGGCAGGAGTTGGGTGTTTTCCTTCCCCCAGGTCATCTACGCTGGGGAATACCCAACCAGGTTAGATGCTGGTTAACTAGCTACTCCAGAGATGAGAGCAGGTTCCACCAGGATTACTATTTACTTCTTAAAATTTTTTTAAAAATTATATCTTCAGGTGATTTTCACTATAATTGTATCCAGTATCTAATCGTTTAATTTTATAAGCATTAGACAATTATTTTATACCTCATGTTCTTCATCCGTCTTCCTCTCCCTCCTTTCTACCACTCCAATCCTCCCCCAAATTTAGTTTTCCTTCAGGTTTATATTGCACCATTAAGCATGCTATTTGATTTACCTGCTTTATTTTTTTATTTTTTCCTTCCATTAAATTTATTCAGGTGACATTGGTTAGTAAAATTAAAATATACAGATTTCATGTGTACATTTCTTTTTTTTTAAATTTTATTGTTAGTTTCAGGTGTACAGAACAATGCAATAGTTACCCTTTTCACCTTCACGAAGTAAGAACCCCTCTCCCCCATCTACTGCTCTCCCACCCCCAATATCATGCTTATCTATTACAATTCCATTGACTCCATTCCCACTCTCTACTCCACATCCCGTGACTATATGTATATATAATTATAGTTGACATACAATATTATTCAACATCAGCTTCAGAAATACAATGCAGTAGTCAGGCCTCTACACTGACTATGAAGTGGTCTCCCTATCAAGACATGAGTCCATCTGCCCCCTAAAAAATATTTACAACATTATTGATTATATCCCCCAGACCATCTTGTCTATCCTAGAGGCCATATTGTAGTTACCAATTTGTATTGTCTCATCCCTTCCCCTTCTCCTTCATCCCCACCCCCTCCCAACTAGCAACCCTCAGTTTTTCTTGTGTGTCTGAGACTATTTCTGTTTACATTTCTCATTTCTTCAGTTTTTTAGAATCAACGTATAAGTGAGATCATATGGTATTTGTCTTTCTCTGACTGACTTATTTCACTTAGCATAATGTTCTCTAGTTCCATCCATATTGTTGCAAATGGTACTATTTCCTTCTTCTTTATAGCTGAGTAATATTCCATTGTGTAAATGTACCATAGTTTCTTAATCCAATCATCTACCAATGGGCATTTCGGTTCTTTCCAAGTCTTAGCTATTGTGAATAGTGCCGCAATGAACATAGGGGTGCATATATTTTTTCAGATTAATGTCTTGTGTTTTTTTGGATAAATACCTAGGAGTGGGATTACTGGGTCATAAGGTAGTTCCATTTCCAGTTTTTTGAGATACCCCCATACTGATTTCCATAATGGCTGCACCAGTCTGCATTCCCACCAGCAGTGCACCAGGGTTCCCTTTTCCCCACAACCTCGCCAGCATTTGTTGTATGTTGATTTATTGATGATAGCCATTCTGACCGGGGTGAGGTGATATCTCATTGTGGTTTTTATTTGCATTTCCCTAATGCTAAGTGAGGTTGAACATTTTTTCATATGCCTGTTGGCCATCTATATGTCCTCTTTGGAGAAATGTCTCTTCATATCCTCTGCCCATTTTTTAATTGGGTTGTTTGTTTTTTTTGGTGTTGAGTTGCATGAGCGTTTATATATTCTGGATATTAACCCCTTATCAGATATCTCGTTGACAAATAAATATCTTCTCCCATTCAGTAGGCTTCCTTTTTGTTTTATTGATGGTTTCTTTGGTTGTGAAAAAACTTTTAAGTTTGATGTAGTCCCATATGTGCATTTTTTTTTCTTTTACTTCCCTAGACCGCAGGGATGTGTCAGTAAAAATATTGCTCAGGGTAATGCCTGCAAATTTAGACCCTATACTTTCTTCTATGAGTTTTATGGACTTTACATTTTGGACTTTTTGGACTTTACATTTAAGTTTTATGGACTTTACATTTGTACTTTACTGGAGACTTTACATTTAAGTCTTTAATTCATTTTGAATTTGTTCTTGTATATGGCGTAAGGAGGTGGTCCAGTTTCATTTTTTTGCATGTGTCTGTCCAATTTTCCCAGCACCATTTATTAAATAGACTATCTTTACTCTAATGTAAATTCTTGCTTCCCTTGTCATAGACTAATTGCCCGTATATGCCTGGATTTAATTCTGGGCTCTCTATTCTGTTCCATTGATCTATGTGCCTATTTTTATGCCAACACCATACTGTTTTGATTACTGTGACCTTGTAGTAAATTCTAATGCCTGGAAGCGTGATCTTATTTCTCAGGATTGCCGTGGCTATTCAGGGTCTTTTTTGGTTCCATATAAATTTTAGGATTATATTTTCTATTTCTGTGAAAAACGCCCCAGGTAGTTTGATAGGAATTGCATTGAATCTATATATTGCTTTAGGCAATATGGACATTTTAACTATATTAATTCTTCCTATCCATGAGCATGGAAT
>NW_017731954.1:158513-165041 GCF_001890085.2 Hipposideros armiger
CCTTTTGAGGTCTAGTTTTTATTGCTTTCGGCTTGTCAGTAGGTGGGCTTGACTCCCAAGCTGACTAGCCCTGAGGATTAGCTGTGTCCAAAGTTTATAAGCTGTTGTGTGAGGGTTGACCCCTCTGATGAGGCTTGGCCCCAAGGAGCTCTTGTGCCTGTAGCAATTTCCCTTTGAGTGTGAATCTTGTAGGTCAGACCCTGTAATGCTCTGGTTTTATCCAAAGTTGGTCTCTAGGTGTGATGATTCTTGTGCTTCTTTGGCTGGACCCCACTGCAAAGCGTGTTTTAGGGCAAAACAGATCAACAAGCGCAACCAAAACAGCCACCAAAGGTAACCAGATACTCTCTGGTGTACAAAACAACCATCACCCTACATTCAACATGTATAGAAATATCAATCATACACAAGGAGAAAACAAACCAACAGAAACAAAACAACGACAATCAGAAAAGAAAAGAAAAAAAAGAACAAATAGCAGAACAAGATAAAATAAAATATAATAAACTAAAAAATACGAACGCAAGAAACAAAATAGCAACACCTTTAAAACAACAACAGCAACAGCAAAAAAAAAAAAAAAACTTGCCGAAAAAATGGAAAGGAGGAGTCAAATCAAGCTGTGACCAAGAAGCAGGAAAGAAGGGAGAGAGAGAGGTTAGACTATATGCCTATATAAAAAACTAAAATTACTAGTGAAATAGAAAAATCCAAAAACAACCAACACAAGCGATCAATGAAAAAAAAAAAGCCAAAATATCCAAGAGAACCCAATTAACAAAAACAATATAACACACCAAAAGAGAAACCCAAACTGAAAACAATAAAAAAGGAAAAAAAAAAGGGGGGGAGAAAAAACAAGAAATGACAAGTGCCAATCTTGGCTGAAGTCCGCCAAGTTCGCCCCAGGTTTCCTCTGCTATACACACACTCCTGTGTGTCTTGTGGGGGCAGAGCCAGTCGCCTGGCACCTAGAGTGAGCTTGGTATTGTAGGTCTATTTTAGATGAGTGGAGTTATGAGGTGTGATTGGTAGTTTTTTTTATAAAGTCAGTGTTATTTCTGCTCCTGCCTGTCCAGAGGCACTCTGATTTCTGCCCAGCCAGAGGACTTGGTGTGCATCTTCGGGTGCTCTTTCCACTGGGGGCTGTTGGAGGGTGGGGGTGGAGATTTCAGAGCTGCTGGTAGGTCTTCCTGTGTCTCAGCAGCCAAAGTTGTTCTGCTTCCCCCCCCCCCCCGCAGCCCAGAAGAGGCTGGGGCAGGGACAGCGTGTTTAGTAGCTCCCACCTGCAGCCTCTTCTCATGTAAATTACTCAACCCCCAGGGAGTCGAAGCACCTTTGTTCTGACTTACTCCTCTTTTCAGGTGTCAGCCTCAGGCTCTGGCAGGGAGGGGGCCAAGGTTTCTGAGGGAGGGTGGGGGTGTGCACTTATCTGTGCAGTTTATTTTTCCTGTCTGAAAGAAAAGGGGAAAAAAGAAAGAAAGAAAGAAAGAAAAGCCCTCTCCTATGCTCCGGCAGAGCCCCTGCTGCTCTCCAGGAGCACCCCCTGGCAAAGCAGCTCATGTCTCCACAGCTGTGGGGTGTGGGCTGCGTCTCCACTCTTCTCACTTCCCTCTTCTCCTGCTTGCGGGTTTGAGATTTCTGCCTCAGAAACTGCGTGCCCTGGGGCTCCTGTGGCACTCCTGGCGGGACGGTCAGCCCAGAGGCTGAGCCCGCCCAGATGCTGCAAAACACCCTGCCTTGTCCTGAATTCCTACAGCTCCGCAGCCGCGGGTGCAGACAGACTGTGCCTCCACTCACGCCCTCGTCTCTCCATCCGCTACACGCCTGGCCTGAGGATTCTGCCTTAGTGCCAGCTGGAGGTGCAGGGAGCGTGAGAACTCTCCTATCTGCTCTCTGAGACCCCGGGTCTCAGCAGCTGGTGCGGGATGTACCTCCATGCATCTCGCCTCCCTCCTTCCCCACTCAACCGGTCTGCCCACCTTTAACTACGTGGCATGGGAGTCCCTTGCTGCTCAGCATGCTCGGTAGAGGTTTGTTTGCTGCGCTCCAGCTGTTCAAATTGCTGTGCTTTACAGGGGAGAACTCAGGGAGCCCTCCTCACTGGCGCCATTTTTTTCTGTCTGTCAGACTTTTAAATTATCACCAGTTGGATGCATTACAAATGGTATTGTCATGTATATATTTATGTCCCTGATTATTAGAAGTGGGGATTAACATCTTTTCACATACGTCTTTTTGAGTTCCCTAGCCTGCAAACTGTGTAGTAATATAACTGGATCAGATCTTGTGTTACATTCTTTACATAAGGTCCCGATGATGATGATGACTTGATAACATTACCGAGTCTTCCTACCTGGAGCCACTATTCCTAGCGCACTCCATGCATGAACCCAAAAGAACTCTCAGCGGCGCTATGAGACGCCTGCTATAACAATCTTGCTTTTACAGATGAGAAAACCAAGGGCCAAAAAGATTAAACAACAATCTCAAATTAGAGAACCAGTAAGCAGGAGAACCAGGATTTAATTCTAAATGGTCTGACTCCACGTAGTTAAACCTATTGTTAATACTGCCAGTTACAGTGCTTGACATAACTAGTCTCATAAAACAGGAGGATAGAACTAACCAAAAACTCACATAATTTGCATACACTGGTTAATTATTCCCAGTGTATTTTCTTGTTTTATGAAACAAAAACATTAACAGGTAGGATAGTTGTAAAAAATAATTGCAAATATAAAATGCACTTCTATGCTTATAAATGCAATGTCTTCATTTTATGGAAATCAAAATACACACAAAGGTACTTAAAAAGGATAAAAACTACTTTATCCCTCAATGTCCAGATTGTTAAATTTTAGTACATCTTTTAAAATAAAATAATTATTATTTCATTTTTAGTGATTGAGCATATGTGTTCCTGATTTAAGTTGTGTAAAAATAATTTATCACATAACCAAGATGAGCAAAGAAAATTGAGGAAAAAACATTTTTAATAGTTAAAATCTATTGTTAGTTCTTTTAAAAAATAAGAGTATTTAAAGTATTTAAAATGTATAAAAAACACTCTATACCCCAATGTGCAGGTTGTTAAACTTTAGGACATTAAAATAACATAATTATTATTTCATTTTTAGTGATTGACCCTTTTCCTTCCTTTTTAGCCATCCTTAGGATTAAAGTCTTTAAAAGAAGAAATCATTTTAACTATAAATTATGGATGCAATAATGTATCCTTTTATAATACATATCAATATGGAAATAGCATGTCTAATTAAACCAAGCTGGAAAAAAGCTCAGCTCTACTGGTACTAATGGAATGAACCATTGCACACTTGAAGAGAGGTCAAATTAGTAAAAACCAAAAGAGTAATACATTTTGGCTGAAATGCACAAGACTCCAAATTTCTAACAAGTAGAATGAAGAGTGATTTTTCATAACTGACAAAAATAAACAAAACTATTTGCAGATGAATTCTGTCAGCCAAACAACTTGACTGAACACTTAAAAAAAAACAAGATTTCTACATAAATATGTCTAGAAAGCAATTTTCCCTGCTTGGTGTGCCCATCAAGATACAGAGCTTGAAATTATTGGCTCTTAAAGTGAAGGCAGATGAAAAGGTGAGCAGTGTATGCTCCCGCTTAGGATGACACAGCAGCATTGATATTTTTAGTGAGTTAAGTTCATGTTTCTTCCATTTTCCCCACTAAGCATACTCATTTGGCTTTAGAAAGAACCCTAGCCAGACTCCAGGGTCTCTACCATTGGGCAGTTCAGGCTCTGAATTAAGCCTCTTCCTCCAATCCCACCACAACACAAACTTCTCTTCTTCCAGCACAGTGCCTAGCTCACATCAGTCACTTTGAGTTTAATCCTGACAATCCCCGTCAAGGGACAAGTCTATCTGGAAAGGGCTATAAAATATGAGGCTCTTATCATCCATTAATATCATTTCTTGGTGGAATTTCCAGGAAGTTACTTCACAAAGCTTTGAGGAAATGGCATAGATGAAAGTTAAACTTTGAAAAGAAAATAAAAGTCTAGAAAGAAGTTTCAAAAATTTATTTTCTCTAGAAATTCTAAATGCAGTCACTATGAATCCATTAGTAAGTATACCACACTATGGCTTGTTTTTTATAACTCACTAGATACACTGCCATTTTAAAAGCTCTGCTCAACAAGCTCCCAACAAGCAAAAGCCCTGGACCAGATGGCTTCACAAGTGAATTTTACCAAACATTCAAAAATGATATATCACCTATTCTTCTCAAACTATTCCAAAAAATCCAGAAGAAGGGAAGGCTCCCAAATGCTTTCTATGAAGCCACGATCACCCTGATTCCTAACCCAGTCAAAGACAGTACAAAAAAGGGAAAACTACAGGCCGATAACCCTGATTAACATAGATGCAAAAACCCTCAACAAAATCTTAGCAAACAGAATTCAGCCATATATAAAGAAGATCATACATCATGACAAAGTTGGTTTCATGCCTAGTATGCAAGGTTGGTTCAACATCTGAAAATCAATTAATGTGATACAACCACATCAACAAAAATAAAAATCATATGGTCATATCAAAGATGCAGAAAAACATTTGACAAAATACAGCAGCCATTTATGATAAAAACTCTTAGCAAAGTGGGAATAGAGAGATCATATCTCAACATAATAAAGGCCATATCTGATAAACCCACAGCTAACATCATACTCAATGGAGAAAAGTTAAAATCATTTCCCTTGTGATCAGGAACAAGACAAGGCTGTCCACTTTCTCCACTTTTATTCAACATAGTCCTAGAAGTTCTAGCCACACCAATCAGACAAGATAAAGAAAGAAAAGGCATCCACATTGGCAAGGAGGAAGTAAAATTGTCATTATATGCAGATGACATGATACTATACATAGAGGACCCCAAAGACTCCATCAAAAAGCTATTGGAACTAATAGACAAATTCAGTAAGGTAGCAGGATACAAAATCAATACTCAGAAATCAGTTGCATTTGTATATACCAATAATAAACTATCAGAAGGAGAAATTAAGAAANTTTTCTGTTTCTTCTTGAGTTAGCTTTGGAAGGTTGTATGCTTCTAGGAAAGTATCCATTTCTTCCAGGTTGTCAAATTTGTTGGCATATAATTGCTCATAGTAATTTCATAAGATTTTTTGTATTTCTGTGGAGTCTGTTGTTACTTCACCTCTTTCATTTCTGATTTTACTAATTTGAGCCCTCTCTCTTTTTCTTTTGATGAGTCTAGCTAGAGGCTTGTCAGTTTTATCTTCTCAATAAACCAGCTCTTGGTTTCGTTGATCTTTTGTATTGTTTTTCTGGTCTCTATGTCGTTTATTTCTGCTCTGGTCTTTATTATCTCCTTCCTTGTACTCCCTTTGGGCTTATTTTGCTGTTCTTTTTCCAGCTCCCTGAGGTGTAAGGATAATCTGTTGATTTGAAATTTTTCTTGTTTCTTTAGGTAGGCCTGCACTGCTATGAACTTCCCTCTTAGGACTGCTTTCACTGCATCCCAGAGATTTTGGGTTGTGGTGTTTTCATTTTCATTTGTCTCAAGGTAACTTTTGATTTCCTCCTTGATCTCATTTTTGACCCACTTGCTATTTAGTAGCATGTTATTTAGCCTCCATGCATTTGTGAACTTTCCAGATTTCTTCTTGTAATTGATTTCTAGTTTCATTGCATTGTGATCGGAGAAAACGCTTGATATGATTTCAATCTTTTTAAATTTATTGAGACTTGTTTTGTGGCCTAACATGTGGTCTATCTTAGAAAATGATCCATGTGCATTTGAGAAGAATGTATATTCCTTGGCTTTGGGGTGAAATGCTCTGAAAATATCGATTAAATCCAGCAGGTCTAAAGTGTCATTTAAGGCCACTATTTCCATGTTGATTTTCTGTCTGGAGGATCCTGGTCTTCATTAGTTAGGTTGTTTTTCTCTTTCCTCTGCTTAAAGCAGCCCTTTTATAATTTCCTGCAATGCTGGCTTGGTGGTAATGAATTCCTTTAGCTTATTCTTTTCTGGGAAGATCTTTATCTCTCCTTCAATTTTAAATTATAACCTTGCTGGATAAAGCAATCTAGGTTGTAAGCCTCTGTTTTTCATCACATTGAAGACCTCCTGCCACTCCCTTCTGGCCTGCAGAGCTTCTGTAGAAAAGTTGGCTGATAATCTTATGGGTGTGCCCTTGTATGTAACTTGCTGCCTGTCCCTTGCTGCTTTTAGGATTCTGTCTTTGTCTTTAACCCTTGCCAATTTCACTGTAATATGTCTTGGTGTGGGCCTGTTTGCGATCATCTTGTTTGGAACTCTCTGCACTTCCTGTGCTTGTATGTCAGTTTCCTTTGCCAGTTTAGGGAAGTTTTCAGACATTATTACTTCAAATATGTTCTCGATCCCTTGCTCCCTCTCTTCTTCTGGTATTCCTATGATGCGCATGTTGTTGCGTTTGATGTTGTCGCCTAGCTCTCTAAAACTATTTTTAATGTTTTTTATTATTTTTTC
>NW_017731954.1:172093-215590 GCF_001890085.2 Hipposideros armiger
GGTATCTCAAAAAACTGGAAATGGAACTACCTTATGACCCAGTAATCCCACTCCTAGGTATTTATCCAAAAAAAAATCCAAGACATTAATCGGAAAAAATATACGCACCCATATGTTCATTGCGGCACTATTCACAATAGCTAAGACTTGGAAAGAACCGAAATGCCCATTGGTAGATGATTGGATTAAGAAACTATGGTACATTTACACAATGGAGTATTACTCAGCTATAAAGAAGAAGGAAATAGTACCATTTGCAACAGTATGGATGGAACTAGAGAACATTATGCTAAGTTAAATAAGTCAGTCAGGGAAAAACAAATACCATATGATCTCACTTATACGTTGATTCTAAAAAACTGAAGAAATGAGAAATGTAAACAGAAATAGTCTCAGAGACACAGAGGAAAAACTGAGGGTTGCTAGTTGGGAGGGGGTGGGGATGAAGGAGAAGGGGAAGGGATGAGACAATACAAATTGGTAACTACAATGTGGCCTCAGGGATAGACAAGACAGTCTGGGGAATATAATCAATAATGTTGTAAAAGTTTTTTAGGGGGCCAGATGGACTCACGTCTTGTTAGGGAGACCACTTCATAGACAGTGTAGAGGACTGACCACTGCACTGTATTTCTGAAGCTGATGTTAAATAATATTGTATGTCAACTATAATTATACATATGTATAGTCACGGGATGTGGAATAGAGTGTGGGAATGGAGTCAATGGAATTGTAATAGATAAGTATGATATCGAGGGTGGGAGGGCAGTGGATGGGGGAAGGGGGTTGTTACTTTGTGAGGGGTGAAAAGGATAACTATTGCATTGTTCTGTACACCTGAAACTAATAATAATAAAAAGTAAAAAAAAATAAAAATAAAATAAAAATAAAAGCTCTGAGAAGTCCTCTGGTAAAAAATAAATAAATAATTTTTAAAAATGTAACGTTATTGAATTTACTATCAATGAAAACTATCATAACAGAACACGTCTACTGATAAACAAGAAGGAACGTCATTTTTGAAGGAATGGAATGTGCATGTAAGGTGTCAAAGGTGCAAGCCCTTTGACAGGGTGACTGGCCAGGCATGATAGAGGAAAGACCCACCAACAAGGGCAAATCAGATGCAACTAATTATTGCTAATTAGAAAAACCCTCCAAAGTATAAGACACAGCTTTTAAAATGTTAAAAATTAAATACACTGTGTCATAAGCAATCATGTTGAGTGTTGCTTTTCCTGATGAGGTGTAATCAGGATGTGATGGGGAAACTTACTAAAGTTAGCATCAGAAGTCCTGCATTTGAGTTCCTGCTCTGCCACTTATTAGCTGCATGTTGTATGTGAAATGTGTAATTTTGAAGTTCTACATAAATGTAGGACATTATTAGAATATAGGACAATCATGGAATTGTATGAGTAGGTTCACTCTCAGGATAGTAGAGTCCTTGTATGCTACACCAAATAAATGAAGTGTGCAGAATATTTTAAGAACACGTTTTTGTTAGGTACATTACCATATTTAATGAGTTCTCCATGTCATTAGATTTAAAATTTTTTCTATATCTGACTCAGTTATAACTTTTGGCCCAGTGTTCAATTAGGATTCTCATCTATTTCTTCAGTAATACCTAGTGCTATTTTGATTTCATTTTGTTTTTTAACAACTGAAAAGATACATTTAAACATCGTAAGAGCATATGTTGATTGATTTTTTTTTTTTAATGATGAAGGGAAAACAGAGCTTCTTAAAAAATCATGTTCCACAGAAAGACCTGTACCAGAGTGTTCATGGAATCTTTTTTTTCATTATAGCTCCAAATTGGGTAATAGGCACAAATATCCATCAATAATAAAATGGGTAACTACATCATGAATATTCATGCAGTGGAATACAACTAAACAATGAAAAGGAGAATGCGATATGGCTGAATCTCATGGATATTATGTTGAATGGGACAAACTAGGCTCAAAACAATACATACTGAATAATTTTTTTTTAATATGAAATTTCAGAAAGGGCAAAAAGTAACTGATGGTGATAGAAGTCAGAACAGTGGTTACCTCTGGGAGTGGGATGGTGGGGAGTGGGTATGACTAGCAATGATCAGGAAGGAATGATATAGGATGCTAAAAGTGTTCTATATTGCATCTGGATGAAGGTTAATCAGATATGTACATAATGCAGTATGGATCTAGCTGTACTTAAAATTAGTACATTTGTATATTTCACTATTTGTATGTCATCCTTCAATTTAATAAGCTTTTATTTAATAATCAGAAAATTTTCATCATATTACACCTACATTCAAATTTATTTTTCATGTTACATTTATTCCCTCAAAATAACTGAGCACTTCAGTGGAACCTGCGCTGTGCCAGGAGCTGAAGACCTAGCAGGGAATGGAGCACCCACAGCTGCTGCCCTCTCAGCCTTGAAGGAGAGACACCTGTGGACAAAATAATTACAAAATGCAGAGCGTCCCAAAGGAAGTGTGAAGCCCAGGGTACTCGCCTAATTTGGGAGGTCAGATAAGGAAGTACCATTTAAGTGGGACAGCAGAAATGAGCTGAATCTAACTAGATGAGGAATGCTTGCTAGAAGGAAGGGCATGTGCAAAAGCCCTGAGGCAAGAAAAATGTTCCCAGCCTGGAAACAGAAGCTGTGGCGTAGGGTGAGTCAGGGACAGAGTCTGCAGAGCTGAGCAGGGGCCGGAGAGATACTAAGTCAGTCGGCGAGAATAATGCGCCTGTTCTGATACACAGGACAACTTCAAATTACAGATCATTTCACACTTGCTTGGAGCTGCTGCAGTCTTACATCACTGTCAGCACCCAACTGATTCTTTTATAGTGGTTGTCCAGTACTGACAAAATCCAGATTCACACGGACAAGGGGTTACATATAGTTTTTAATAGTTTACCTAGCAATCCCAGGAGATTTCATGATGATATAGGGATGAGCTTTCTCTCAGGCTCACCTCTCCTTCTCTGTTTTGCTCTTCTGCTTCCTCTTCCTCTCAAAGCTCAAATCAGTACCCAGGTTAAGCATGACCTTGCTGCCAGGAGGGTGAAACTTACTGCCATTTCTATTGTAAATGCAGATGGGTTCTCTTGAGGCTGGAATATTTGTAGCTATTTTTAGTGATTGCCAAGTATTACAGGAGTCACAATATCCCTTAACTTACCTAATAAATGCATGAATTAAAGTGATGTCAAGATATACTTTTTGCACAGATACTTAAAACAAAAGGAGGGGAAAGGAAATGAAGTTGTGAACCAGAAGATGTGGTTGTTTTCAAGTATTTTTTTCTCCACGTTAATATGTGAAGGATAAGTAGGGGATCAAAGGTGTAGGTGGGAGAGCAAATTTTCAAAACCAAACAAGTAACAAATGGCCAAAGCAGAGGTGCATTTCCTGAGTGAGAGGTGATTTTCTACCACGTATCCTGAAATGGTCACTGGCTTGGGGTGTCAGGTATAAGATTCAATTTAGTTACACATTTCTGAAAATGATTCTGATGATCAACACATCTTAGAAAAGTGAAGAGGACTCTTGAGGACCTCTGGGGACCATGCCAACCTCAGATTACACAGGTGTGTAAACCACGCCCCTGCCTGCGGCCAAAGGAGGGAGAGGCAGCTCTGCACACCTCTGCTAGTCGATCTGACTAAAGTCAATCGATCTGACTAAAACGTTGTTCCGACTTGAAATGTTTGTTGGTGCCACTCATTTTCTCTCCCGATCTTCTCCACCTTTTTCACAATGTCACTTGTTGAGCAAAATTCTTTTACACATTTCTGTGTAGCCAACGCTCATAATAGAGAGCCGGGTTCTTAAAAAGATGAATCCCTAGAACTGATTCATCTAAGTGTTTACATATCTTTATTCTGTCTTGATCCCTGAAGAATATAATGTGATACCTTATAGTCCAATCAACTCCTCCTCCTCTCTCTTCTTAAGGAAATATCAGAGCAAAGGGAAAATAAGAGTCTAGACTAAAAAAGATAAAACCCGGGGTGAAACTCTCACATGAAAGTGTGGCATGCACACTGCCGGTTCCCTATACCTGCGTGGTGACTGGGAGCATGGATTACACAGCCTGCCTGCCCGGATACTAACCCCACTTCCACAGTTTACCTTGGCAAAGTTATTTAAATCCTCTGTGATTTGGTATCCTTGTCTGATGATAATAATATTACTAACCTCATGTGGTCCTTTGTGGCTTAAAATAATCAAAAGATGTAAAACGCTTAGAAAAGTGCCTGGCATATCATCAGTATTCTGAGAGTGTTAGCTGTCAATAGCAGTAATTACAACTATTGTTGCTATTATATGACCTTATAGAGACTGAAGGATGCGATACATGGGATGTACCTGAATGCTAGTGACCCTGATACCAGCTTTCTGATTCTTTGTGGAAACAGAGGAGGTGGGAGCTAAAATCACTCAATACACATCCTCTCTAATTACTAGAACTATTATTTTATGAGGAAATGCTTTTAAAGGGTTTCAAAGTCATCAGAAGAAATATACATAAAAATATAATTTCTAACACATTAACTCATGTCTTCTATGAAATTTTGCTGTTTGAAAGTATTAACAAAACTTTCAAAAATATTTTCACTTTTAAAAAATTTTGGTTTTCAAAGTACTTCTAAGTAAATTTTTATCACTGCATTTCCTTATGCATGATTAAGAAGCAAGAACGGCTGGACTTATTTCCAGATTCGTCTTCTAATAATGGTTTATGGAGTGTCCAATGCAAGATTATTACAACTCTCTGCTATAACACAAAATAGACAGTTTTACAAATAAGTCTCCATGTGTCGACTTTATTTGCAGCCCTGCCACTAGAAAGTTATTAACAATTATAGCTTTGGTAGGCCACAATGGAGACCTCCTTTATATCAAAAAAACAAAAAGTAATATAATAATAAGTTAATTCTTGGCAACAAATTACCAAAACTGGTTGGCCCATGTGCACGAGGTCAATTGACTAGAGCACAGATGCTGGACTGAATGATTTAAGTCCAAGGCTTAGACTAGGATCTGATTCAGGAGAATAATCTCTTCCTATCAGAAATTATCTGATAATAGATACAGTTTCCTCTTATTGAGCAGAAGCCTAACACAGGTAAACTCCTTCATCCACTCACTTATTCAACAATACTTTATGAGAGTCCACTCTGATACAGGCCTGGTATTAAGCCCAAGGGATGGAAGGTGAATTAGAAAGCAGGGTAATTGCTCTCACAGAGCTTACCTCATCCCCACGGGAGACAGACGGAAACACTGTCCACATTGTCAAGTGGGCAGTACAGGGCACTGTGGAGAGCTGGGGAGGTTAAGCAACACTTCAGCACACCTTGGGGAGGAAGGGACATGGAAGCTGACATCTGCAGAGAGTAGCTGAAGGGAGACATGGAGGGGGAGAGTGAGGAAGACAGTGTCCCAGGCCAAGGGTTGGGAGGGCAGTAAGAGCTGTGCACACAACTACCGGGCGGCTCTTACTGATTTCATAGCAACTAGAAAATACTCTTAGTCATCAGACCCAGGATGATGCAGGAAAAAAGCCCCTCCCTTTCAAAACGATTTCCCCCAAATGGGTGAATTACACAATCACAACAACAAAAAAGAGGGGTTTGGTACTACTAACTGAACACAGTAAGTAACAATAAACATTTCATTAGCACCTCCTAGGACCCACTTATGTGCTAAGCATAATTGAATATAACTAAGCACGCATGCTCTAACGAGGGAAAGGACGGCATACCTGTGAAAAACTGTAGCTACTATATAGTGGCTTATGGAGAGGGTGACCGTACAGTGTTCCCAGGACAGTCACGATGTATGCCCATTGTCCCTGCATAAGGGTAAACTGCTTCCTTTCCCTCTCAAAAGTACCCAGGATTGGACAATAAATCATATACAATAGTCCAGAAAAGGGCTGAAGTCTACAGACAAGGCTGCTGGGAAAGGTTTCACAGAACCAGAGGAATTAGCAATGTGACTTAATGGTGGGGTGGGATTCACATAAGAGGAACCACGTTTCAGTTGAAGATCAAACACCAGCCAAAAGACACCTGCTAAGTACTCACCGTTTCCATGACTATGAAGGCCATTCATTCATTCATTCATTCATTCATTCCCTTACTCGTTCAAAGACTATCACAAGCTCCATACCAGGCACTATTTAGGCACTGGGTCACACCCGCAAACAAGCCTGTTCTCCTAAAGCTTACGTTCTAGAGCAGTGGGTAGGGACAGCAGAATTAAAAACAAATACTTAAACAGGATATTCTCAGATCCTGATAAGTGCTCTGAAGGAAATCCCAAAGGGTGATAGGTTAGTAAGTCACTGGAGGGTGGCTGTCCTCGACAAGGTCCCTGGAGAGCTGGACTTTGAGCTCTGGGCTGAAGGAAAAGAGATAGCCGCCATGAAATGACGTGAGGAAGCATTTACAGGAAGGCCCAGGTGCAGACATAAGCTTGGTCTGTGGCTGGCAGTTACTTCAAAAGAGCAGCGACACTTCCAGTATTTTGCTGTGTATAATGTGTACCCACGTTTTTTGGCCCAAACTTGCAGGGAAAAAAAATCTTTCATTTTTTTAATTCAAATTTTTATTTTGTTTACATTTAGGTACTTGTTTTTGTGTG
The DNA here is from genome assembly GCF_001890085.2 of Hipposideros armiger. Taxonomy (NCBI): domain Eukaryota; kingdom Metazoa; phylum Chordata; class Mammalia; order Chiroptera; family Hipposideridae; genus Hipposideros; species Hipposideros armiger. Next base: position 178,754 of record NW_017731954.1, read on the forward strand.
TTACAAAGGAATTTTAGCATTTATTTTTTATCATATTATGGTACAAGAAATTTTGTGTAACAAATAATTACAAAACACAGGAACAGATACAAGGTACAAAAAATTTTATGTTCCCGTAATAAATTTACGATATTGACGTATCATAGAAGGCCAAGAACTCTTCGTTGTTGCAAGTTCGTGGTAAGTTCAAAAACCAATTATCGTATTCCAGGATATTATTTTAAATACAGATATCATTACTGATTTCTATAGTTATACTTGTAGCTCATAAGCATAAATAAAAGAACTTAAAACATTTATATAGATATGGAATTAGTACTACGCATGTATAATGCGCATCCTTATTTTTCCCTCACAAATTTGGGCAAAATGTGCACATTATACATAGCAAAATACATTAGTCATGGGACTGGGCCAGGTGAGAAAGGTAGGGAAACCTTCTGCATTTGATTACAAGTGCAAGGGAAACGATTTGGTCCATAAACAGGCAAACGGCCTAACCTGAGTCGTGTTTTAAAGAGACCACTCAGGCTGTCTTGTGACAAACAGAATGTAGGGCAGCAAAAAGGAAGCAGGGGACCAACAGGGACACAGACATGGCAGTTGCTTAAACCAGGTAGTTGCAGGGAAAACAGAGGTAATTAGATAAATTCTAAATATGTTTTGGAGACATGAGTCCAGGGTTTGCTAAAGGTTTACTGAGGATTAACAGGTGGGGAGTGAGTGGTAGAGAAAAATGAGAAATAATTCCTGGATTTGGCCCGAAATTGGGTGCCTATTATATAATTACTGAAATGTAAGCACAGTTCCATTTCAAGTGTCCATTCAGGCTTTGATCAGGAGCAACTAACTCTGACAAAGGTAAATGCTGATTAATGCAATGAACTCTTAGAACAAAGTCCATGTCAAATTCATCCTTTCATCTCCTACAGTGCTTAAATGTGCCATTGCACAGTAAATGCTCAAGAAAATAATGAATGAATGAATGAGCGAAAGCTTTTTCTGTGAGTTATTCTAGACATTTAAGGAAAATGTCTGGAGGAATATAGAATAACTGTCCGGCAACGAGTTCTCTCGTTAATTTTTTACTGACTTATTTAACACGTGTTTATTTAGTGCAGACTTTGTGCCAGGCATTGTGCTGAGCAGATGTGTGGGTCACTCAGTGCCAGTCCTGGGAAGACAGAGGTTTCATGACAGCAAACAACAGACCTGATGTGGACTGAAAGTCAGGGAAGCCTTTCCCGAGAAAGAAATTCTCGAAGGAAGTGCCTACGGCCTGAACTCAGCAGGAGTGAGTTCATGAATTAAGGCCCCAAAAGAAGTCCTAGCGGCTGGACCAGAGGGGTCCAGCGGCCCGGGAGACAGAGCCAGAGAGGAGGGCCTGAAGCAGCTCACAGAGCCTTGTGGGTAGAGATCTCTGAAAGGTTTAGAGCAGTCAGCACATGATCAGATTGACCTCGGAGAGACCAACCTGGCTGCTGGTGGCAGAGGACGAGATGGAAGAAAGACCAGCCAAAGGGTGACTCTTGAACCCCAGTCTCTTTGCAACTAATTAACATTCCTTACTCAATCCAGAAATACAATATAGTTTGAATAATTGTCTTTGGAGAGATTTGAAGAAAAAAAAACTGAAGAAGAAGCAGCTCAAATATTTGGTATGTAATTTCCGAAATCAGGTAACATATCCGCGGCTTCCCTAGGTATCTAATCCCAGCATAAACTTTTTGTAATTTCACTATCTAAGAAACAGGTTAAACACTGCCATTGGTTTTTGTTAACTTTAATGTTAAACTAATGATTTTCCCCCGTTGTAAGTATAATGCATGTTTATTATTTAAAATTTTACGAAATGAAGGAAATAGGAAAAAATAACTTTAATATCTTCCCAAAATCACCTCTATTAATATTTTATTATATTTCCTGACATACTTTTTACTAAGCTCTCTTCTTCTTCTTCCTCCTCTTGTCTTTCTTTTTATAGGTTTGTTAGCACATTGCTTATACAATTTTGTGTACTTCTCTTTTCACTTAACATTCTAACACAATCATGAGAAATAAAAAATGTCTCTTTATGATTTTATCCAAGAACTCTGTAAACCCTATTTTTCCTCTCTAACCAAATATGCAGCATATAGGTCACATGTGATAAACTGCTGGTCCTTGCACTGGCAAACCTTTTGAATATTTATTTATTTCCTTCATTGACAGAAATATCTGATTCTCCCTTCCATTAATAAAAGATTGCTGTCTCATTGGGAAGAGGATGTCAAAAGCTACTAACGACTTCAAAGAGGCTAACTTCTTTCACATAGCCGACCATGTACGACATCTGGACAGCTACACCATGATGTCCCAAAGATATTACCACTTCCAAACATTAGACTAAGAAATCCATAAAGTTATTATACTTCACTTTATTTACTGAAATGGTTCCAGTGTTAAGAGATTGTTGTCAACCAAACGACAGCCATTCTAGAACGCTTTTGCTTGTTCAGGTTTGGGCACTGGGGTAGATTGAATAACAATATCATTTGCTTCGCCTGAGAAATAAATGAATCGCAGTATCCTAAGTTGCCCATGTTTTCATTAGCACTTAGCTCCCTGTCTACATGAAGATCCATTTATCTCATATGTTCCTTTCCTTTTCAGATAAAACTTTCAAATGCTTACACTTCACTGCATATTGGTTGATTGGATAATTTGAACATCAAAGGAAACTTTCATTTAATTTAAGCCGTAAAGTTGTCTTTTGCTTTATTAACTCTCGATCAATAAACAAGCAATTTGGAAATGTAATCAGGAAATGCTTCTGATTGGCTGACAATGTATCAAAGCCAGGCTTCAAGGCAACAGCAGGCTGTAACAAGCAGTTTATTACCAGTAGCTGTTACTGACATTAGTCAAAACCAAGAAAGATAAAATGGAATAAGAAATGTAATGCTGGAGGAGCCTTGGGCACTGTGTTCTCTTCTTCCTTTTGAAAACTGCAAGCCTGTCTTTGATATGATAACAAATATAAACTGTTTTAAAACACCAAATGCAGAAAAACTGAGCCTAGCCTGTCATGGAGTTAATCCATTCCAGAGTGACACACAAATAGTGTAACACCCAGCAGATATATGTTATGGAAATATTTTGAATTGGATTTACAAGTAGTGAGCAAATTGGAACTTTTGATTTTTACCAGATATGGTAATATGCATGTTCTCATATTAACGGAATGTAATCCTATTTGAAGATAATGAGTTTTCAACAGGCTCTGCAATTGGGAGCTACACGAAAAAAAATTGTTTGGTTTTTAACTAAAGATGGGCGAAGAGAATTGGACCCTAAATTCACAAGGTAGCCTCACTTTTTATCAGTCAGCTGCATGTTATTTTGCCCTCAGTCACTGCTTACCAAGAGATTTCTGGGATTGATGTGTTTTGGGCTTTTTCCCCCATTTATCTCAGGACTGTCCATCGCCACGGGCAAACAGTGAGGTGGAGAGCACTGGACAGGGACTTTCTTCTGCACACATCACTTCTTCCAGCCATTCTAATGGTCCATGCACATCTCCCCAACAATTGAAACAGCAGAGAGGGGAAATATCCTTTCCCCTTGTTGATTTGAAAACTCCTTTAGATATTGAGCACAGAATCACAGGATTATTTCACATTGCACTCAGAATATTATAAACCACACTGGTAGCAAAATCACATAGACATGACACAAATGGGATGGAACCAAGAAGCCACTGTTTCACATTGCTTGTGGAGGCCTCTCTGCCTGGGCAAGTTGGGCGTGCTGAGCCCAGTGGCCTTTCATCAGCACATGAGGAGTTTCCCTCACAGAGCAGTTAGAGATCTTTATATTTCAAAATAAACAAAATGCATAATATTTTATGAAGCTTCGTTTCAGGGGCCTATATATCAGAATGAGTTGATGAGACCTGGCTGGTGGATTGCACCAGGGTAAGTGAGCATACTTTCCATCCACTTTTTCCTTTAGTGTCCAGACACATTAGATAGTAATTTTCTCTGACTAACTAGCTGACCACCTGCACAGTCTGTCCTCCAAATATAAACACACAAAGCACAAAAAAACTCTCAGTAGGTAAATGGTCCATAATTTGGTGTATGCATATTTAAGACTTCCACATTATTGAGCCACAGGATATGCATCTTGAAACATTCTCTTAGTTTGTTTTCTCCTTATAGATTCAGATGCATTGTATAATTGAAAATACAGAGGGTGCCAAAAAATGTATACACATTTTAAGAAAGGAAAAAAATATTAAAATTGTAATACTCAATATATACCTATAACAAAAGATGAGTACAAGTCACGTTTGATTTCTTCAATTACAAGAGGTGCTTAAAGTGCTTACCATCAGCGTCCAGACACTTCTGATTATGGCGAACTACTGCGTGAGCAACGCTGACCGAAGTGTCCATTTGTCTACAGTTTTTTGGCACCCTCGGTGTGTATATATATATATATATATATATATATATATATATATATATATAAACAGTTACTGATTTTTCTATTGTGACTGACTCCAATAATTATTGAAAGCAAACCTACTTGATATTGACTGACAGATGTTTTCAAAATCCATTTAGATGAGCTGAACATTTTTACTCATTTGGCATACTGCAAATATTAGGGATAAAAGTATTTAATTAATGGTTTCAATTCAAGATTCTCATGAAGTTCAACCAAGCAATTCCCAACTATCTTTAGTTATAGTAGCTTTATTGTTATTTTTTCAATGCACTTTGTAGGCTATTAAAAATCACACTTTGAAAAAGAAACAAGATATTTTGTTTGATACAGACACCATAAAAATCACACATCTTGCTTTCCTCCACATGAGGACTCAGAAGAAAGCTCACCAGGAACTAAACTGGCGGGTACCTTGATCTTAGACTTCTAGCCCCAAGAACTACGAAAAATAAAATTCTATTGTTTATAAGCCAAAAAAAAAAAAGTCACACATCTGTTAAACATCATTATAGGATATTATTCCTATTCTCTAACTCTAATGGTAGTTGGATTTTAAAAATCCACTTCTGATTCAAAGAGGGGGGGGAAGTTTTATTAGTATTATTATGACCACACGAAATTTTAAAATGTTTGTTTAGAAGTGGCAATAATAAAACTCCGCGGCTTTGTACTGAAAGACCAAACAAGCAGTTCAGACTCAAAGAGCAAAAAACATTGTGAGAAGAAAGTATGCACAACCAATGACGCCCTGAGGAATAAAGATATGCCAACATATATTTAGCCTTTCCTTGTTTTCTATGCTTAGTGTGTATATAACTTAACATCTGTTAATATCAATGGAGATATGTGGAAGTCAAAAATTTATTTTTAAATAAATTTATCATTCATCTATTAGCATCTGAAGGTGAAATAAAAGAAGTCAGCACTTTAACAGTTTGGGAAGATTTTTTGAGATTGATCCAAAAAATCTACATGAGGTTGTTTATAGCATCTGCAGCTTTGTGCCTCTAAGACAAAATGTGGGAATCTCAACGTTGAAACAAAACTTTAGAGGGCAACAGTAGACATTGTGAAAAGAATAAAGAGTGTCAATTGTTTAAAGACCAAGGGCAGGGCAGTGCTAGAGAGAGAAAAGAGGCACAAATAGGGTCATTTATTAGTTCTAGAAGATTACGTGACATTTCACTGCTTTCACTATGCTTAATAAAGAGTGAAGCAATTTGTTATGAAAGTGGTTTGCCTGAGATAAGTAGGAGTGTTGAGGCAGGGGCTATGAAGATTACTTTGTAATATCACTTTGTAATATTTTCATATGTGTATGTAAGAGATAAAAAAATCACTAGGAATGTTGAAAAAGTATCAAAGTATTCCACTTTGTTTCAGATATATATATATATATATATATATATATATATATATATATATATATATATATATATATAATGGCAGGATCAGTTTATTTGAGGGAGCATAACTGTAAAGCACGACCTGGACCTAGAGCAGTGGCTCCTCGCATCATGAGCTAAATGTGCCAAAGGGTAGCTGGGCTGCATCATTGGACTCACATCTAAAGTCCCAACAGTCTAGTAGATGAACATACAATGCACACGTAAAGATGATTTATACTACAGGACACATATGGTACAAAACTCAACCTTCTTAACCTAAATAATAACTGAATATGCAAAATCTGAAAACATTGAAGGTCTGGGCCTGAGGGAAGGGAAGAATGCAGGATGATGCCTAAGTGTCTGGTTGGTGCAATGTGTAGAAGACAGTGTCACTCCCTGGGATGAAGAAGGGAGAAGGGCACAGGTTTGGGCAAGAAGAAATAAAAATGTACATTTTTGACATGTTATTCTGAAACAAGTAAAAGTCATTCGGGTCCAAATGGTGATGTCATGGAGGCTGTTGCAAACCTCAGACTGGTGGTTGGAGAGAAAGGCTGGGAAGCGAGTATAACGTGGGATGGTGAGCAAGGAGCTAGAGTGGACCATGTAAGGAGAGAAGCAGACAGAGCAATTGCTCAGAAGCACGAGGCCCTGAGAACTCTGTGTTTAGAGATTCACAGGGAAGAGCCTCCAACAAGGATATTGCAAGGGAACCCTCAAGGGAAGAGGAGTACTACAGATCGAGGCTGCTAATTCCAGTGAGAGAAACACAAAGAACATATGCATCCTATGTTGAGTTATTCTGAGAGCACAGGACAGTGGGGCTTTGTGCTTCATTGTCATGGTGGGCTATGTGTTTCATTGTCATGGGGGGCTATGTGCTTCATGGTCATGGGGGCGTTATGTGCTTCATTGTCAGGAGGGAAGGCCATGATGGACCAGGAACCCTAATAATGACAATGAAGGGGACCACAGTTTTGCCACCAGAAGCTGCCTTTTGGGATGTTGATTTTAAGTTGGTTATTAAACAAAAGACTCAGAAAGAAACTTTAACCCTTCTCACTTTCCTGCACAACACATTCAGCTACAAAAATCTGCTTGAGGAAGAAAATCTTGGGCTGTCCCTTAGCCTCATTTGAATTAAGTGTGGTAAATAGGAGGGCTTCAGGCGGGGCTTGTTAGCTAGACACTCGCTGTGTCCCATTGTTTCTGAGTTGCCTGGTGAGGATTTGCCTGCCATGTGTGTTCCTCTATTCCTCAACGACCTGTAAATCATCCATTCTCACTTCAGAAATCGAAGATTCTGTGTCCCCACCCTGTTATTCTTTATCCAAAATGTTGTCTCACTGTCTTTGGAATTTTCATGACTATGTGAATTCCCCATACCCATGCATTAAAATTGGATTTTCTCCTGTTAATCTGTCTACGTTGATTTGATTATTAGCTCAGCCAGAAGAACCTAGAAGATGGGAAGAAAGTATTCGTTTTTTAGCCCCCACAACAGTTTTTGGTGTGTGTGCACACACAACATTACAGTAAGGATGGCATTTTGAAGGAATCTTGACTTATCAAAAATTAAATTAAATTAAAATCATTTCAAAGAAGATAAATAACTTTAAAAACTAACTGGTTTCAATTGTGAAGGGAGCTTTCGCACAGCTCGGCGCCCTTGGCAAATGGAAATTCTGATAACTTCCAGCTTTTGCATTTGAGTGATGACCTTTATTTGCAAATCATTACCACCATTTTATTAAGACAGAACTTATCACTCTCACCTTTAGCACTTACTATTATCATAAACCAGTGATTCTCAAAGTACAAACTTGGATCACTTCTTGAGGCTCTTTCAGAGGTTTCCAGAAGTAAGGTCAAAATTATTCGTATAATAATACTAATTGCTTTTTGCTTTTTCCACTGTGCTCGCATTTGCACCGATGGTGCCAACGTTTCAACAATGAGTAAAATCACTGGCACGTGGGTACAAACCAAGGCGGTGTCACCAAACCGTACCAATGGCCACTGTGTTTACCATCATACATGCCCAGTACATCACACAAACAAGCCAGCTTCCTTGAGCATGTCCTTGATGAAGCAGTAACAACTATTCATTTAATTAAATAATTATGAAATTAAATCATTCATTTTATAAAATGATGCTTTGAGTACGTGGCTTTTTCATATTCTGTGATAAAATGGGAAATACACTTAAATCAGCACTTTTGCTGTACACTGAAGTATAATGAAGTGATTTCCAAGGAAAGCACTTGTGCAATTATTAGGAGCTTAACTAGTTGCCTTTTCATGGAATATCATTTTTACTTGACAGAACAATTGCCAGAATAAGTGTGATTATTCAGATACGAATATTTGACAGGTATCTTCTCAAAAATACATGAAATGAGCCTATCACTTAAGGAACACACCCGACGGTATCTGTTGCAATAAGTTTCATCTGAAAATTAGAACTTTGGGAAATCTGCATTCACTACTATGAATTTGACAGCTTCCCAATATTTAAAGCCTTTTCTGAAGAGATGATGATATTACCAATTAACATCACCAGTTAACAACATTGGTGATGTGATTTTTCATATATCACATAATGAAAAGTGTCAGTATTTGGTAGCTCTATATAACTCAGTGAATCAATATTTTCTAAATGACCAATATATGATGCTACAAAATTACGTATGAGTAAAAGACCCATTTAAAGTAAAAGATAGACTAATGGATTTTGATGTTACAGAATATGAAAATTTCATTGACATATTTTTAGGCTATGCATTGTAATTAATATCTAAGTTCTTTAAGAAACTACCACTTGTCAAGTTTTAGTGCAGTATCAAAGAAGAATATTCATAATTATCAGAAAAGGTTAACAAAATACTTAATTCTTTTCAATTACATATCTGTGAAAAACTGAATTTTCTTCATATGATCCGACCAATACAGATTCTTGCAAGAGATTGAATGCAGAAGAAAATATGAGAATGTTTTCTATTTAGCTAGACATGAAAAAGACTTGCAAAAAATGATGCCATTCTCACTAACTTTTTTGGAAAATACAATTGTTTTTTTCATAAAAAAATGTTCATCTTGTGTACATGAAATAAAATTACTTTTAAGTGAACTAATAATAGACATGTAAAAGATACCTGCTTTTAATTTCTTTTATGGTAAAAATTGATCAATATTACCCACATAAACAAAAACTCTTTGTAGTCCTCAAAACTTTTAAGAATCTAAAGGGATGGTAAGACCAAGAGTTCAAGATCTATGGCCATAAAGAAAACATTTAAACAATGAATCTGGGTGGTGCATGAAACATAGTTTGTCCTTTTTTTATTTTTAGTTTTTTAGTGTTTGGTTCCTTATGGAAATAGTGTTCCCTGATTAATTAATCCAAACATGTCCAATTCTCAATGTGATCACATTTGAGACACATGCCTATTGCATTTAACTAGATAGGAGAGGGGTAAATGCTTTATTTTTACTTTCATATTTTAATAGTAAAAGTATGCGTAGGTTAATTTGAAAGTTACAGTCCTTTGGAAGACCCAGGATCTCTAAACCTCAGGGCTTTGGCTAGTTCTTCACTGGGCTTGTAGAGGGATAATGATAATGATTATGCGGCAGGGTACAAGGATTTAGTTTCCACTCCTAACTTTGATGAAATAATCTTAAACCCGTTGGGCCTAAAATTTCTCATATTTACAATAAGAAAATGTATCTCCGTTATGTTCTCACTTCCTTTCAGCAACTTGAATTCCATGTAACTGAAAATGATGTCCACATGCAATGCAGTTGAAAAGAGTTTTCCCAGTAAAAGTGAGTTGAGCAACAAAAGCAATTTCAAGATAGCTCAAGCTCTTAACCTTCATTTCTTGAAGACCATGAAGACCACAGTAATATTTTTTTTAAAGATTTTATTGAAGACCTGGGGAAAGGGAACAGCATTGGGAAATCGGGGAAGGGGAACAGGCAAGTTGCTGTTTTTTGTTCTTCAGTCTAGTTGTGGAGGACGTCGCTTCACTGGCCCATGCTGGTGTTATCATTGTGCTCTTCCCGGCTGAGCAGTCACTCGCAGGCCATTAGATGGCAACTCACTTCCACTCACGGCCACTCACGGCCACTCACGGCAGCTCACAGCAGCTCAGGAAAGCTCACTCCCGCTGCCAACAAACGACCCACAGGCAGCCCCTAGCTCCAGATCGAGCTGCTGTTCACCATCTTAGCTGTAGAGGGTGCAGCGTCACTGGCTTTCATGTGGGATCCAACCCGGGGCCCTGCTGCTCAGAGCTGGCATCCCAAGCCAACTCCTAACCAATGCGCCACTCGGCCGGCCCCACAGTAATAATTCTTATGGTCGCCCTTTGTTTTCTCTCGCATCTACCCTCACTCTCACACACTCCATTTTCATTGCAATTCTTCATCACAGAAGGCAAAAATAAGTCTATCAAGGAAGCATCCTCCTCTAGTCCCTGCAGCAGCACCTTGCAGGAGCACTATTTATAGCTTCGGGAATCCTGCATAATAGTCCACTTCACAGAGTTCCATGATATTTTCATCATTTTCCCACCAAAGGACATAGCAAATGTGCCCAGATTTTGTATCAATATAAAATAGCCCTTAAATAACATCTTTACACACATAACAGTAAACATTTTTGCAATTATATCTTTAGAATAAATTCTTAAAGTGGAACTGTATTTTAAGTGGTCCTAAGGTTAGGCAAATTTTTACTCCCACCAACATATCAGCCAATGTCTGCTTCTCCAAACCTTCCTCAATACTGGATCTAATAAAACTTTAAAATTTCTTACCAGACTGACAGATTTTTTTAAAATGGCATCTCAACATCATACTAATTAGATTTTCTTTAATTATTACTTTTTATTAATTAAAAGCATGTTTTTAAAAAATGTTTATTGCCTATTTGAATTTTTTTCTGTAAATTACCTGTTCATGACCATTTTTTAAAAGTTTACTAGTCCTTGACTAAATGAATTAAGGAAATTATTTTCTTTACCCTCTGACTTACAAATATCTTCCCAGGCTTTTGCTCCTCTTTTTACTTTATTTACAGTGTTTTTGACTAGGAAGATTTTTTTTATTTTTAATTTAATTTAATCTGTCAATACATTAGCTATAACTTCTCAGTTTTATTATTGCATAAGTGCCCTAAACTTATTATTTTTAATCACCAAGCTTATTCCAAACCTTTAACGATTTCATTTATATGCTGAAATTTCTGAACCAACTAGAATTCATTTTAAGTAAGGAGTGAGATAGAACTCCACTTTTATTGTCCTAATATCCTTTATTGAAAAAGCCAACTTTCCCACGTTTTGAAAGGCCACCTTTCTCATATCCTAAATTTGTGCATTTTCCTCCATCCCTGGCATCTCAGAATAAGTGAAAGATAAGAAACTAAGAAAAAAAAACATGAAACAGAAACCATACTGATTAAAATAGATCATTGAAAAAAAAAAAAAACCTGAGCATTATATTTTCCTACTTTCTCTGACTCCAAGAGAATATTCTGCCTTTGTTAACTAGGCCATGAAAAACTGGAAGTATCACTATTGTATTCATGAAACTTGGCTTCTTACTGAAAATATTATAGTATAAAAAGATGAGTGTCATCATTTTTCTTAATCTTGGATCATCAGGAATTTTTTGGCATTGGTAGAATAAAGTACATTTAAAAGACCCTGTAGTTTACAGTAAACAGTACATCCAACAGTACTCTGTTGCTAAACACCCTAAACCACTCCCACCACTACCATTCTCAGTATTTTTATCTCTGTTTTCACGAAAAGAAACTAATTTCAATTCCAGTAGGAAAGAATATTTTTTGGTGGTAGATGTGATGGGAAGGAAAAATAGAGGGCGATGCAAAGGCATTACCCATTTCAAAGCACTTACGGACAAATTTTGATCCGCCTTGAGAAAAGGTTTCAGATTCCGAGGCAGAAGGGCCTACCACGAGCCTGAGAATATGGACTGCGGGGCTCCCGAGAGGGCATGTGCTCAGAGCTCAGAGGGACACCCTAGCCTCAGCTTTGCAGAGTCCAGCCCCTCCCTCAGCTTCGAGGGCTGGAAATCCAGAAGTGCATCAGCTGACGGCATTCTTGGCAGAAGCATCTGCCTGTCTCGGCGCTAGGAAGTCTTCTCCAAGAGTCTATTTTTGGCAGCATTTGTAGAAAAGTGACAAGGAGAATGGGAAAAAGAACTGGACAAAGTAAATTCCATAGCTGTAACTGAACTTTGTCTTTTGGTCATATTCGTGGTACCTGTGTGTAGGATCCTGGGGGAGACTAAGGCAGGCTCCAGGGGCCTGTGTCTCTTACAGGGAATAGATATGTGGAGTCATCAATATTTGGAGAATGAATGAATGAACAAACCATGAATGCTTATTACTGTAAAAATAACCCCTTTTAACACTCTAAGTGGTTGATCTCTTTCGTGCTGAATATTAAAAATTTGCCAATTTAGCACAAACTACAAGAAAACTAGTCTTTGGAATTTAGAAATTGTTAGAAAATAATAGTAATAGGCTATTTTAAAATGATTGTTTTGATCATGCTTTCAACCTCCACCACTGGCGGTTGATCACGTCCTAACATCATCATCTCTGAAAGCACATTTTCTAGTAATCGCAAAACACGAGCCTCAGAGGAGAAACTCCTCAGCTCCAAGGACCTGGTGAAGCTCAGGGCAACCAGGACACACATGTGTGAGAGACCCAGAGTCAATATTGTTTGATAGCAGCAGGAAGGAACTTAGGGGGAAAATGGGCTGACACCTATTCCTAATTTTTGTCTTGGAATCCCTGATGACTTGATATCTAAGTTGCATCTCATAAGGGAGAGAAATAAACGGACAAGGCAATCACCTGAGTTTGGCTAATAGAGAAACTTCCCCTGATGAACAGCTACACTACTTTGCTGATTCTGACAGTGTGGAAAAATAAAATCCAATGCTCCTTTTCGCACAAAAAAGTACAATTTAAACAACTCTTGAAAGTGCATTATTATCCTGAGATAACTAGGAGGATTTATGCAATTTGAAGAGTAATTTAGTATTTTTATTTTTTAAAGATTTTATTGGGCAATTTGGGGAGGGGAACAGCGTTGGGGAATCGGGGAAGGGGAACAGACAAGTTGCTGTCTTTTTGTTCTTCAGTCTAGTTGTGGAGGATGTTGCTTCACTGGCCCATGTTGGTATTATCATTGCACTCTTCCCGGGTGAGGCAGATTGATCGCCAGACACTGGACGGCCGCTCACGGCGGCTCTTGGCAGCTCACGCTGGCTGCCAGCCACTCATGGTAGCTTATGGCAGTCCACTGCAGCTTCACTGCAGCCTACGCCGTCTCTGGCGACTCACAGCAGCCCAGCTCCAGGTGGAGCTGCTGTTCACCATCTTAGCTGTAGAGGGTGCAGTGTCACTGGCCCTAATTTGGGATCTGAACTGGGGCCCCGCTGCTCAGAGCTGGCGTCCCAAGCCAACTCTTAACCAACGCACCACTTGGCTGGCCTGAAGAGTCATTTAGTATTACAACCTTACAGAAAATATATAGATATTTATCAAAATATCAATGAAAGAATGAGGTCTTTAATAACATGTTTCTGAATTGTTAACTGTTGTACAAAACACCTTCAGTTAAATAATTATCACATTAATGGACATGTAGGACAAATTGCAATGCTAAAGTATTTGAACAAATGCCCCCAAAAGAAGATGGGCATTGATTTAAACTGGGCCAATCCTACATTCTGCCAGGGATGGGTGATCTAGGCACAATTGGCTACAAGAATTATGTGAATTATCATGAATTACCTCCTGCACCATAGGTGAATGGAGGAACAGAGACCACAACTCAGAAAGCATGTTAGCTCCTTTTCTCCAGCACAATGTTTTGAAGCAATCATGGGTGAATTTTGATACAACCAAATAGAAACTCATTCTACTTTATAGAGATTTTGAGAAAACAGCTGAAAACTACACTGGTGATTTCCTTTAATGCTAGTAGTTGTTGGTTTAATGGCTTCAAGAATTTTGAGGCTTTCCACCATTTTAAGCTACTGTAAACCTTCAGTGGAGGTGATGAAGATATAAGATATTCCCGGTTCTAAAACAATGAATTTACGATGAAGCCCACACCCTAAATCAGATTTTAATGAAAACAATCTCTCTTAAATGCAAATGTCCTCCAAGAAGTGGTTTCTGGAGGAGAAAGCACAAGCTCAACATTTTGCAAACAGATAACTGATTGGCTCTGATGCTTGGTGGAAATAAAGGTAAGAGAGATTTAATTATGCCAGAATTTTTGTTAGGATTCTTTCATTTTGGTTTTGCTATTAGTGTCCTGGTAATAAACTCCATGATTTGAGTGTCTGCCCAAATCCCAGTTTTCCCACAATCCCCTTTATATTTAGGGCAAGATTTTGCTGATCCCAAGAGTTTTCAGAACACATATGGCCTTCTAGCATTGACGCCTAAACTTCTCTTGAAATAGCTGTTCACGTCTCTCGAAGTGAGTGAACTCCAGGGCTGCCCACGTTTGGGTTGTGAAACTTCCCTGACCAGGTGGTGAAGGTTTGTTTTTCTCCACAATAAGCCACCAGGTTGACAGCACTGCAAGCACGGAGCTGTACCTCTGGAGGGTGAGGCCACATTTTGCTAACCTGCCCAAAGTAGCAGCATAAGGATTGGAGCGGCCTTGGCTGGGACAGTCACTTTCATGTTTGGAGGATCTCAGAAATTAATTCTCCTACCTCTTTCGGTTTGTTTTGGGAGTGCAGCGACTATAGATGGAGTGGATAAATCTGCCCACTACGAGTATCCCGCAGCTGGTCTTGAAAATACTGGATGTCAGCAGGCACTGTGGGCTCTGACATCACCGTAACCTTCAGGATAAGAACACTGCATCCCTCAGTCATGGCATTCCATGTCAGTTCTGCTCCAAGAAGGTAAGCGAGGGTGATGCCCAATGTTACATGTGCAATATACAGACAAAAACTCTCTAGTGAAATACAAACTCAGTTTATATCCAGTCTACCATCACACAAGTATATTGCTTGGTATATGCATTGCCACAGAATTTTAATTTTTGAAAGACAACAACAAAAGATATTTTTAAAAGGCAATAACAAAAACAAAAATAAATCTTTTAAATTTCCATTAGAGATGTTGAGCTAAGCCAAGATGAGAATGGGACTGGATGTACTGATAAGTACTTTGTGGGCGAGGTGGTCATCCACATCTATAACAAGGCTGATGTCTTCTCCCAAATATAAATGTAGGATTAGCATAGAATGTGCTAGCTGTCTTTCTTCTTTGATGCTTATTATGCCTGTTAAGTCTTTATATCCTTTAAAGAGTTGCTGGAATCACCATCAACATACCGTCTTAAACGCGAAGTCTTTTATAGTGAATCAGCATAAAATAATTCATTCTTTATAAATAATACCAAGGTTGTTTTTTTATTTTTTTCCTATTGCTCTTCTGAGCCATGGCTGAATCTCAGATGGAAATAATTTAAAATATGTTGAGAATGTCTGTATGTTAAAAGGACAATATAGAAACAGTTATTGAATCAGCATATTAGCTGTTAGCCTCTCTATTTGCTTATCATACAAAGGGAGCTGTTGTTTACTTTTAGTCTACAAAGGACAGGCCCACATTCTGTCTCCAAACAGTTAAAGGAATTAGATGAGAAGTTATTCCAAATGAATTGTACACAGTTTGATTAGCCTAGCTGTGGAATATAGTTTCTGAGAAAAGAGACATCAACACGCCGAGGTCAAATGTATTCTTATTGAATAATGAATTGAAGCCCTAAATGCTGTATGCAGTAGCATATATATATATATATATATATATATATATATATATATATATATGCTATCTTGTTAGCATTACAATGTGTTTTAATTGGCTGGCTATTTAGGATGGGTTATTTTAAAGGTGTCCCATTTTAACATCACAACAATACTAAAGAGGCTCTGTTGAAAGGAGTCACACATGATATATAAAGGAAAACAGATTTTTATTGTACTGATCAAAATATTACTTGTTGAGATCTTTATACCTTGAAAGGTTTCTCTCATATAGAGTCACTCCATCATTATTACAGATCTGCCAGGCAGATAGAACCAGGTATTTTTAGATATAATTTTTGCATCAAAAATTGATCTAATGAAAGTATCAATTTTGTAATCAAAATGAGAAACATAAAATATTGTTCAATTTATATATCTATATATGTATATATATATATACATATACACATGTGTGTATATATGTAGTGTTTGTGACTATATAAAGTGGTATTTGAAAATCATTAAACACAAGTCAAATATGTCTTTTGTTGCTATGTAATAAAGTAGCACACTATTAGAAATGAAAAAAGTCACACACAGGGACAGCAATCCCAGGTTTTAAGCAGACTGAGTGTATTTCCAAGTTCTAGCGTAGTCTAATATCAAATGTTTAGTTTCCTTCCAAACTGGTGATCAGCAGTTGGGGAGTGCATGAAGTGAGTGTGTATATGTGTGTGTGTGTGTGTGTGTGTGTGTGTGTGTGTGTGTGTGTGTAAAGCAATCGGAGATTTTTTTTGCAAAACATGCCAAGGATAATATTTGGAAATGAAGTTGAAAATCAAGGTGTTCACATGCTTTTGCATTTTTATCAGTAAGACCATAAGGGGGTTTTTAAGCTGATGCAGTGCCATGTGGAGTAAAAACATGTTTTGAGCCAATCTGTAGCTATTTCATTTCACTTTTAGAATATTATTCTATAATAAGTTTCACAAATGTGAGAGTAGCTATGTTGTATACTGGTATTTTGTTTTGTTTTGTTTTATTGAATTTTCATAAGGAATGAAAATTTTAAAACAGAAAGGTAATAGTGTGAAGAGATGAAACATTCCCATTGGACAGCAGAGATGTCCATAGGCATTGATCTGTGAGTACCACTAGACCACAAGAAGTATTTCCCCACCCCGTCTTCAGATGGTATGTGGACAAAGAAGGCAAGATAAGCTAATAAGCTAGGAGCATGTAGCATCTGATAGCGTAAATGATTGACACCATGGGTTGCTAAGTATCATGGATCCTTGTCTGAGTCCTTTACTTATTAAAAAATAAATAAGTAAGTAGAAGTTAGCAAAACAATAAAACAACAGATGTGCAAGCCCAGATTTAAAACCAAAGTCTTCCTTCTTTCCTTGTCTTTCCTCTTCCCTTTTCTCTGCCTGACTCCAAGCACACCTTTCCAGCTCATTACTGCAAATCATTTGAATTCCAACACACAATGTCACCTGCTCTGTAATCTGATTACTTTATGGAGGAATTAGTATGTATATTTAATGTAGAAGGGTTTTAATCTTGATGAAAATAATCCTAAGGAACTGTGATAGGGCCGCTCATATGTCTGGCAGATATGCCAGTAACATGCTAATAAATGACAGCTGATTTATGTATCTGGATTCTTTTATTTATAAAAATAGCAAGTGGACTGATTTTTGATATTAATAATACAAGTGAATCCACTTTGATTAGACTTCTGTGGAGAGCTGTGCATATCCGGCATTACAATTAAATCTTGTGATGTGGAATGGGAATGACATGCTAATGAAGCAAACCAGTGAGCCTGAACCAAGAGTGTCCAACATCATTATGGGATATCTTAGATGAAGAGTAATTATAAGAGGAACACTGAAATGTCATTAAAAATCTTCACTAAGAGATTTAACCTACTATTTTGTACTAATGCTGGATTTTTTTTTTTTTTTTTTTTTTTTTTTTAGCAACAAAGCTGAACACAAAGTTCCCTTTCAGAATTTACAGGAAAAGGTTTTTAAATAGGTCTGGATTTAAGAAAAGATAAAATCTAGTGTCCTAATTTAATTTAGTACATCAAAATTCAATGGTGGTATGTAATTGAAATCTCTTTTTAATAATTTCAGATGAATTAGCAATTAGGGCTTGATCCGATTTCCATGAAATTTATTAAAATTGAGGGTTGAAGCCCTTGAAAATTTTTATTCTTTTCACTCCATTAGCACAATACATCCAGTTTAAATGACTCTGTCAGTTAGTGTGGTACATTCCTTGTTTATTTATGAGAATTTGTTTCAAGGAAGTTCAAAAGAGGTTGTAATGCATATTCATAAAGTATAGCTTATAATATATGATTCAAGAAAGCTCTCAAAGCTTAAATTCCCTCCCTTTTTAGGAAAGAAAAAAATGCACGACCTTCACCTTCAGAACCATATTTGCTTCTGAGCAATTCTTACTTGGGTGCTCCCTGAATGTGACTTCATCATGTCCCTGGCCTCGAAGGAAGGAAGGCTTCTTCATGACAATTTGTAATTGGGTGCTGTTAGAACAGGACATGGGAAAAGATGAAAGAGTGCCAACTCTCAACAAGATAAAATGTGGACTCAGAACACTGACTCCAACTTTCCTAGATCCGAGAGGTTGAGTATAAGAAAATGCGACCGAAATTGTAGTACCTATCACAGTGCCTTGGTGCCCAGCAGGGGAAACACAGTGCTTCTCAGTGGCAAACAAATAAATTATGCACACGTTCAAACACCAAAAGAAACATTCCAAGCATTTGTTCCGTTCTCCAGGTTTTTTGTGAAAAAATGCAATTACGCTTAACAAAAAACACCACAGAACTGGCTGGCATCACTCTGAGACATAAATGTGTTTCTGTTCCAAATATGTAGCATTTTCAGAATGTTTGTGTGTATTATGTGCAATTTGTTCAGTGTATCTATCATTCTGGGAAAACCAGATCCTGGCTGGGTAATTATGAGAAAGGTAAACAGTATTTTCTGACTGTGAGCTTCCATTTCTTAAGTTGTAGCAGAAAATTCTTATTATTTACCTTTTTGAGGAAACATTACCAAGACAGGCCTTGCCTATTTGCCTTTGTCAATTTGATTTTTACAAATGAGACCTCCTCATTGTTTAATGAAACAGACCCCCTGAAGAAACCTATGTGGAAAATGGATGTCTTTTAAGGAGACTGTGAATGAGTAAAGAACACCTCGACTCATGAGTGTTCTATGAAGGAAGTAACACCAACTCCTTAAAATTCTTATTAGAAAATCCCGGAGTTTTCTACTGAGTCAAATTTTATTCAGCAAAATAGTCTTTATTCTTTATCTGCACAGTTTAGGGAAGAAGGTAGGCATGGAATGATACTTCACTACGTTATTTTAAGGGCCAAGAGAGACATGCCCCTGCTGCGATGGGAACCTCAGGAGTGGACCATTGACTCATGAGCATCCTGGAGGAAGAGATGCTGAGTTGGAGATGGCCAAGATAGGTGATGACAGAGCAGGTGAAAAGGGCACTGCAGCAGAGGAAAAATGATAGCCAATGATTCCGAGCCCTGAATTTGAGTGGTGCGTGTTATAGAGACACAGGGGCTGGAACTGGCCAGGGTGGGTCGTGATGTGAGTATCCATGGCCTTCACACAAAAGGACAAGGTGGGGATAATAGCAGATGAAGAAAGAAGGAGGTGGAAGGGCCAGGTCCCAGAGGGCCTTGTACATCGTGCTAAGCAAGTCAGACTTTATTCTGTAAGTGATGGGCAGCCATCAACAGGCTTTAAGCCCCAGAAAAGCATGGTCAGATGTACATTTTAGGTCAATCTCTCTCTTTCCTGTTTTTGCCTTGTGCTTCTTCAGTGCAATTTCCCAGATTCTACAGATTCCGTTTCAGGTAGTTTTATGTCTGCAATGGAAATTCAGCAGTATTTCTACCGATAATACGGAAAAGGCATTTTGAGGAGTATTGAGCTATCACAGGTTCTCACAATGGCAGTTCTGATCATCCTGCAAAACTGCCGTTTATTATACTTTAATACACTTACTATTCACAACTGTTTGAAGCATTTTCATATCCACAAAAGCAAGACAAACCTGAGTGCAACCAGATTGCAAGAGAGTGAATTGGGACCCAGCTGAAACCTTGTCACTGAAACCAATTCTACAGATGAGTCTTTGCTCCATGCCTTTCAGGTATGCAAACATTTCTGCCCAAGAACACTCCAGGGGGAAGGAACACAAGAAACCGTGCAGGTAAATGGCCACACATTTGCAGAAGAGACTTCCTAAGGTCCTTTCACATGGCTGCCTTTTGCTTTTACCCAACTATCTCTGAACATTGGCCACTTTGGGAATCTGAGCAGGAGGGCATAAAAGAGTGAATAGTAAAAAAGAAAAGAAGAGAATAAACAGCTCGACAATGAGAAAAATAGAAGTCAAACAACAACACAGTTTAAAGAAAAGGGCAATCTCTTCAACCATTAGCTCTTCTGCCAATGTTCTTCCAAAGTCATTTTTGTGATCATTAAATGCCCAGGTTTCTTAACCCTCCATCAGGCGCAATGCAAAAGTTACGAGTTTGGGTGCAATGTGTGTATGACATTTATTCATTTAAATTGAAAATGAATGAAAACATGTAGGCATGCTTATTATTTATTCAGAATGAAATTTTAATTTGCCACAAAGTAAAAACAATATATGCTTATTCCATAAATTCAGTATAAGCTTTCCCTATTACTGTGCAGTACACCTGCCAGATACAGCAGCCCTATAAATGCTTTCATTTTGACATGGTCTGTACATTTTGCATCTCTCTCACAAGAGTATTGTGACCGAATTTTTACAATATACTCATTTGTATGCTGAATGATGATATCAAATATTTCCTGATTTATGAAACAGTTCCAACATTCGAGATTAGTTTTGGCCTGTTTTGCAGATCCCACGACACCTGGCGAACACACTAAAATATTTTGTGGTCTGTTTTTTACACACTGTGACCATTCAGTTTGTTTCCTTTTGGTTATTTTATCTTTCGAAATAAAATATTCATCTATTTCTTCATTATTACTTTCTTGATCACTTTCTGAAGGAGAACTTTCTTGCTCAGTGTCAGAATTTTGGTCTCGTTCTTCAACTTGATCTTCACCATCTGTGTCACTTTCGTCTTCAAATTCAAGTTTATTTTCATCATTATCAGACTCCATCAACATCTGGAGCAATATCTCAGCATCTTTCAGGTAATCTGGGTTATAAAATATTTGAGGTTGAGCCATTTTAGAAGGTAAAACCTACAAAGGAAAAATATTACCCTAAACAGGCGCAATGAATCTGTCAGATTAATTAGAAGATAAAATACCTAATTGCTAAGTTTCAATAATAAAACTATACTTACTATCTCTTTCTGGAATATCTGAAAGGATAATATTATACAAAAAAATTGTTGAAAAAATATAAAAAATATCTCAAACAGGCTCAACGAATCCGTAAGATTAAAGACGCCACTATGAAATAAGTCTTTACTGTACCAAGTCACAAACATGACTGGCGATACATTACAGTAGAGGGGGAAGATAAGGAAGCGATGAGTCACAATACTTAAGTTAACTGTTAGATATTCGAAAATTTGTGTGCAATGAATCTGTGCGATCAGTCGTGCCCAATGAAGGGTTAATATGAAATATTTTCTACCTGTCCCCAATTTTCATGTTACTGATGTTTAACAAGCTAAGAAGTATAAGAAAATCTATTGCACTTAATTTAAAAAGGAAACAGGGCCTGGGGTGGCCTGTTGAGTATAATTTGAACCTTTTTCTGCCCCTGGAAGGGTTTATTCAATACCGTTTTAATTATTTCACCTGGCCTGCTTGTCTGGCAGTTCCAAGGCAAAAGATTCCAAATACTTTCTTGATAGTGGGAGAGAGAGAGGTGGAATGGAAAGGAATCAGGGAAAGTTTTGGGAATAATGTCCATCTACTAAAAATAAAAAAACAGAAGGAGGAAGAAGAGGAGAAGAACACACGAGAGGAAGACACCCTCATAAATGACAAAAGAGCCAGAATAAGTTGAAGCACCAGTAGCTCCAGATCAGGCAGCTAGCAATCTTTCCCCATCATCCACCTCCTTCCATCTCTCCCCCCTCCCCCGACTTCAAGGAAATTTTGCCTCATGCTGAGTAAATCATATTTATTTTCTAGAGGATTTTAATTAAGAAATTGTAGTCAGAGAATATTTGATCGGCGAACTATAAGACCCAAGAGGGCAAATTTAAGTTTAAGATGTATATGAAACTATATAAACAATTGACATTCAGATATTTAAGGAAAAAAATCAAGTATAATACATGTGCATTTATAGGCGAAAAGAATATTTAAAAAACAAATTTTTTGCTTCTTTTTCATGGTAAAATGCCATTTCCTACTTAATTGCTAAGTGTAAAATATAAATTGATAATTTCAGCAATAATCATTTTGTCAGCAATGAGAGCAATTAACATTTCACACCAAACTAATAATATTAGCAAAAAATAAAGGAGATGTGATCCATTTAAATTCAACATAAATTCACCCATAGGGAAAGAGGTCAAGTTGACATAGCATATACACAATATCCCACCCTATCTTGTTGCTTTAATAAATAAATAAATAATTTATAAACTGACTTCCTCTTACATTAATGGAAATTACATTTTTATTCTAAGGGATGCCATCAAACTGAAGCTGCATTAAATCCTCAGATATCAACTAACAGGAAACACCAATTAACCACATTTTCCAAACACTGATAGGAGACTGCCAAATGGCATCCTCTCGAAAAGATATTTTATAAAAAGTCCTTGTCATTAACATGTATTGAGTACTCATCATGTGTCAAAAAAATAATAGAAACTAGAGAGGAGGATGAAAACATAAAAGAATTTCGTGTCACAAAAAAGTGCTATGTATTCACTGTCCTATTTCCTCTTTCTGGGCGCCCACGAAGATGACGTTTCTCAGGCTCCCCCACAGTTATGTGTGGCCATGTGACCGAGTTTTGGCCAATACCATGTGGGAAGAAGTGACGTAAGCAGCTTCCAGTCCTGCCTCTTAAAATCTCTCTCGTGACTTCTCAGCGCTCACTTCTTTCTTGGCGGACACATACACCAGAGAGAAAAGCTACAAAATGGAGGAGGCTCATTCTACCTCCACCAGACGGTGAGGGAAAAGAAACTTTTGTTGTATTAAGCCGCTGAGATATGGGGCTTATTTACTACCATGGAATAGCCTTTCCTAATCTCATAATCTGGAGAAAAATTGATAACAATAACAACTCATAACATAACATAGGAATGTAGAGATGATGACTATATGTAGACAGAAGAACAGGGCACACGTTGCCTGGAGGTGCAGCCAGGGACAGCATCATGCAGGAGGTGACAGCTCACATTGGTCTTGAACTATGGTAAGAGTTTCCAAGACAGAGTAAAACAAAATGAGCAGTGTAAGGAAATGATCTACACTTGCTGAAATGTCCTTCATCATCAAAGAATGACTTGATGTTTTCTCAGTCAAAGGCAGCTAAGACAGGGAAGGAAATATAAAAACAATTTTCATAGCTAAATTCAACACTGTGCTGAAGCAATACTGGATTACCATTTAGCTTATTTAACTAGAAAACTGATTTGGCCAGATAATACATTTACTTTGTAATTTGGTGCCACTTTTATTATAAATGAATTCATGAAAAAAGCACCGAGCAGGTTATTTAGACATTCTAGAACTCTCTGCAAAATAGAATGTATTTATTAGTAAGGAACCCTTAGTACCCAATATCTAAGAGGTGCTATCTCCAGATGAGAGCTATTTCTTGATACCTGGGCAGGTTTCTTGATACCTGGTTAATGTATTGCGACCATAATCTATAGCTGCCTGGGCAGCTGGAGCCATTTATACTGAACATCTTAATGTGAATGTACAGTGTTTCCCCTGAGATGAAACAAAAACTAGCAGCAGAAAATCTGAACTCGTTTACTATTCAGAGAAAGTGGTGTGTTCTGCACTGTCTCTCCTTCTGAGAAGGTGTGAGGTAAAGGTTTTGCTGTGAATTGTCAAATATGCTTTTCCAGGATGGGTGTTTGAATTATAATAAAAAGAAGAACCTGTGACTTTAGGAGAAATGAAGAAAACCATATTAAGAAAAAATGAATAATGTGTCAAGGGTCGTGTCACTGGAAGACAATTGATAACCATCCTCGAAGTGCAACATATGAGGTACTGAGTCAGAGGAAGATAAAGGCTGGAATGAAAAGATTCAGAGTATTGAGAAACCTTTGAGGAATCTGATCTGTAGATACCACATTACAGCTCTGTAAATTCAAGGCCAAAAAGAATGGTGGTTCTGCAAGTTTGAGACATAAATCATTTGTAAGGTGGTCTGTAGGAATGCAGTCAGTTCTGAGTGGTAGAGATGAAGGCAATGGCTTCTTCCTGAATGAGTGGACTAGGAAGGAGTGTTACCCTAGGTAAAAAAATTTAAAGTGCTAAGTAGACCTCAAATTAAATTTGTGGTTATGATTTTGAATTGAGGATTTTCAACATAATGACCAACCTGTGCACTTAAGTATATTCCTAGTTGAATAGAAGTGTGTCAAATATTTCCAAGAAAAAAATGATGATAAAGGCTAGCCCAGGAAGAGTTTTCTCTTAAAATATAGCAATGTGGCCCCAGCAACTTAGGGCATATAAGAAATAGAAAGCTAGCAATATGATTAGAATGGTGTGTTTGATGGCATGACTTTTCTGGACCTCTATTTTATAATGATTTTCAATTTTTTTCTCTTCCCATCACTATCACCCTCTTAACCATAAGAATTCTGATAATATCATTGTGGGATTCCTTTAGATCTCTTGAATACCAGACATAAACAACCCACCTTCAATTTGGAAATTTAGGAAAGAATTTAACATGAAGATTGACTTGTACCAGTTTCATAAATAAAGTGAAATTCAAACATTAAAATACATTCTTCCATTTTTCCTTTTAGCACACAGATACTCAGGTTTCCTGGAGCAGTCTATTGTAATCAGGGGCACAGTTACCAGTCTGGGATATAGAAACAGTCTCACTACTAGTACTGCTCTTTTTTAAGTTCCCAATATTGACCTGTTATTACCTATATCATAGCAGAATTCCTTGAAACCTATGAATGCCATTGGAAAAAGTGTACTTTAAAACAGCTCTTATAGGGCCGGCCAAGTGGTGCAATGGTTAAGAGCTGGCTTGGGATGCAGAGGGCCCTGGTTCGGATCCCACGTATGAGGGCCAGTGACACTGCCCTCCACAGCTAAGATGCTGAACAACAGCTCAACCTGGAGCTGCAGCCCCTGTGGCAGTGGGTTGCCATGGGCTACTGTATGTAGCCAGCAGTCAGCGTGAGCACCCAGCAGCCAGCGTGAGCACCCAGCAGCCAGCGTGAGCGCCCAGCAGCCAGCGTGAGCGGCCAGCAGCCGCAGTGAGCGGCCATCCAGAAGCCGGCGACTGATCTGCCTCGCCCGGGAAGAGCGCAATGATGGTGCCAGCTTAGGCCAGTGAAGCAACGTCCTCCACAACTAGACTGAAGAACAAAAGGACAGCAACTTGTCTGTTCCCCTTCCCCCAATTCCCCAGCACTGTTCCCATCCCCCCAATTCCCCAATAAAAATCTTTAAAAAAAAAACAAAAAAACCCCAACCCAGCTCTTATAACTATAAGTATAGTTAGCAATGTGACTATGTTTGCATTAATTGAGGAATATAATGGAAAAGCCCATTCCCCCCCTATATTATTCTATATGGCATTAAACACAAATGTACAAACACTCTTATTAAAATACTTGATGTGTGCTTGTTAAAACGATTCTACTATTTCAGGATCAATTTACTCTGGATATATATTTTTTTCAACATAGGTTTCTTCACTGGCGGCCCCAACCCCACTTTCCACTGGACACCAATACTGTTCCCACGAAGGTCAAGAACCCTATTCCCTCTGTTTTGGGGGAGGCTTCTAAGTGTTCTGGGCCATTAGCCAAAAGTGTGTTACTACCTTAAAGCAGAGGTTAGCACCTGTGATGAGAGAATTAGGACCTGGGAAGTGTCCTGTTAGATGGGCTGGAGTCAGTGAAGACCTTCACTCAATAGCAATGAAAACATTAGTTGATGTGATTTGGTTCGAAGGACAAAGAAGTCTATGGACTCTGTCTGAGCTTCTATGTGATCTTTGATGTATTCCTCGTTATTATGATAGACAGTCTAAGTGCCATTAAGGTCTTCCCTTTTGATTTGCAAGAGCATACTTTGGGAGCAAAAGGAAGCTAAATGTTTCATATTCCTGTTGTAACAATCCTAATTCTCCCCAAGACTCTGAGGAATCTTCTGATTAGGGAAGGTCATGAGAGGTGGAGAGACACATTTCCAAATTGTATCTCACTACATCTTCATGAAGTGATGCAAAGTGTGGTTACCCACTTCCCATGGAAGTAACAGCATGTATTTGGTGTCTTTGGAATGTCAGGTGTTCTAAACAACTATCTCTTTTGGTTCAATGCAATTTATTTGAGTAGAAATGTTTCTTATGATTATAAAGTATACTCTATCAGAACCAGGACTCTGGTTGTAAATTCCTCACCTTCATATCCTAAATCACTGTCCCTAGAGGGCAAAGTAGTTTTCCCCTTCTCTTACATCAGTGGCTCACAAACTTCACTGCACATTAGCATCACCTGGGGAACTTTTAAAACTTTCCCTCACACTTTCCAGTCAAGATAGTGGAGTAGGTAAACACTGTTCTTGCCTCCTTTCATGACCACATCAAAATTACAACTAAACTATAGAACAACCATCACTGAGAGTCACCTGAAGTCTAGCTGAACCAAAGTCCTAAAAATAAGGACATACAGAAGTTACCTCAAGACTGGTAAGAGGGGCAGAAATGCTGAACGGGCTGATCCCACAACCACATGTGGCATTTAAAATGAGGGATATCTCAGCTGTGAAGGTTCCCCCCGGAAGAGTGAGGGATTCTAGATCCACACTAGTCTCCCCAGCCCAGGGTTCCAGTGCTGGGGAAAGAATTCCCCGCCACTTCTGGCTGTGAAAACCAGCAGAGATTGTGCCTGAGTGAACGAGAGTGGCTGGAGTCTCAGGTGATCATCTTAAAGGGCCTGAATATGGATGTATTCACTTACAGACTTACTTGCTCTGAGTTCCAGCACTGAGGCAGCAGCTTGAAAAGCACCAGGGACACACATGGAGGAACTGAATTGTCTGGCTTCAGAGTGAGGGCTTGAGGGACAGCTTTCTCCCAAACAGAAGTGCCGGCAGAATCCATTACTTCCTTTTTGATCCCTCCCCACTCCTGGCCTGTAGACACAAGCGGGTGCAATATCTTAGTCTCCATCATCTTTGCCAACTTGGTTCATTTGTCCCACCCTGGTGATTGATTCCCTGAGACCCCGCCCCACCCAACTTTCAGGCCCACCCAAGCCACTTCTAGTACTTTCTATATGAAGTGCCTGTCTTGGTTCATACTGAGGACTTTCCTTAAATCTCTCAAAGGTCCACAAAACCCAAACAAGCAGCATATGGCTTCAGTATGCCCCATAACTTGTGCTGAGCAGCCCCAAGCTTGGCAATAGTAGAGCTGGTATCGGTGCATGAATTGGCCTCTCCCAGGCACCTCCAGGTCCAGTGTAGGTGGCTGCCATCTTTGGATTGCTTAATGGCTCATGCCAGCTGGCCACAGGCAGGGCACAGCCTGTGGCTTAACTTGGCCTGTGATAGGACCCCTCCCAGAAGACCCCAGGCCTGGCACATCCATGGCTGGATTCAGACCAAGTTGGAGCACCACCCACCTGCCTCCGAGGGCCATACACCCAAAGGGCAGACTGGGCAGGCACGAGAGCCCTGCTAAAGCGAATCCTGCTCCATAGGGTCAGCCCCTGCACAACAGCTTCTCTACTGTAGTCACAGCCAGTCCTTACAACAAATTAGCCTGAGGATCAACCCCTCCCCCTGACATGCAAACAGCAACCAAGTCTTGACTATAAGAGGAGGGAACACCCAACCTCCATAAAGGACACACCCAGAGCACGAGGCTCAGGTGACCAGGAAGACTGCTCACAGGACACCTACTACATAAGGCCACTCTGCTGAGACCAGGAGACATATCAGCACTCCCTAATACATAGAAATAAACACAGGGAGGCAGCCAAAATGAGGAAACAAAGAAATATGTCCCATATAAAAGAACAGAACAAATCTCCAGAAAAAGAACTAAACAAAATGGAGACAAGAAATCTACCTGATGCAGCATTCAAAACACTGGTTATATGGCTGCAAAATGAACTTAGGGAAAGAGTAGATGAACTCTGTGAGAACTTTAACAAAAATATAAGAACATAAAATTGGAGACAGAAAACATAAAAAAAAACCCAAAGTCAGAAATTAAGAATACAATAACTGAAATAAAGATACATTAGAGGAAATCAATAGTAGATTAGGTGAAGCAGAGGGCTGACCCAACGATTTAGAAAATTAGGTAGCAGAAAACACCCAAACAGAACAGCAAAAAGAAAACAGAATCAAAAAAGAAAGAAAGAAAGTAAGAAAATAAGATCGTTTAAGGGCCCTCTGGAGCAACATCAAGCATAGCAATATTAGCACCATAGGGGACCAGAAGGAGAAGAGAGAGCAAGGGATTGAAAACCTATTTTAAGAAATGACAGAAAATTTCCCCAACCTGGTGAAGGAAATAGATAAGCCCAGGAAGCACAGAGAGTCCCAAACTAGAACTCAAAGAAGCCCACACCAAGAAACATTATAATTAAAATGTCAAAGGTTAAAGAATAAGAAAGAATCTTAAAAGCAGCAAGAGAAAAGCAGTTAGTTAACTACATGGGAGCTCGCATAAGACTATCAACTGATTTATTAACAGAAACTTTGCAGGCCAGATGGGATTGACAGGAAATATTCAAAGTCATGAAAAGCAAGGATCTACAACCAAGATTGCTCTACTCAGCAAAGCTATCATTTAGAATCAAAGGACAGATAAAGAGTTTCTTAGATAAGAAAAAGCTGAAGGAATTCATCATCACCAAACCAAAATTACAAGGAATATTAGAGGGACTTCTTTAAGACAGAACAAAAAAAAAAGATAAAAGATAAATCTATGGATAATAAAATGACAATAACTACATTCCTATCAACAATACTATAAATACAAATGGATTAAATATTCCAGTCAAAAGATAACGCTGCTAAAGAGATAAGAAAATAAGACCCTTACATATGCTGCCTATAAGAGACTTACTATTGATCAAAAGACACACATGGACTGCAAGTGGAAAGATGGAAAATAATGTTTCATAAAAATGGAAATAAAAAAGCAGCTAGAGTAGCAATACTTCTATCAGATAATACAGACTTGAAAAGAAAGGCTATAACAAATCCCACTTCTGGGTATTTATCTGAAAAATACAAAACAGTACTTCAAAAAGACATGTGGGGGCCGATCTAGTGGCTCAGTTGGTTAAGAGGGCGAGCTCTGAGCAACAGCGTCACAGATTTGATTCCCACATGGGTCAGTGAGCTGCACCTGAGCTGAGCTGCTGCTGAGCTGATGAAAGCACGTGCTCTTAGCAGCAAGGTTGCCAGTCCAACACCCGTATGGGATGGTGGGCTACGCATCCCCGCACCCCCGACAGCTAAGATTGAACACGGCACCTCAAGCTGAGCAATCTCAAGCTGCCTATGGGCGGACAGATGGCTCAGTGTGCAACAAAGTTGCCAGTTCAACTCCCGCATGGGATAGTGGGCTACACCCCCCCCCTTGTAACTAGATTGAAAGCAGCAACTCGACTTAGATTTGAGCTTGTGCCCTCCAAAACTAAGATTGAAGAAAAACAACTTGACTTGGAGCTGATAGGTCCTGGAAAAACAGAATGTTCCCCTTCCCCAATTCCCCAACACTGTTCGCTTCCCCAATAAAAATCTTAAACAAAACAAAACAAAATAAGAAAAAAGAAAGAGATATGTGCATCCATACCTTCATTGTAGCATTATATATTATAACCAAGATATGGAAGCAACCTACATGTCCATCAGTGGATGAATGGAGAAAGAAGAGGTGGTACATATATGCTATGGAATATTACTCAGCCATAAAAAAATAATGAAATCTTGCCATCTGCAACAAGACGGATGGACCAAGAGTGTACTGAGCTGAGTGGAGTAAGTCAGACAGAGAAAGACAAATGCCATATGATCTCACTTATATGTGGAATCTAAAGAACAAGATAAATGAAACAGAAACAGACTCATAGATACAGAGAACATTTTGATGGTTGCCAGCTGGGATAGGGGTTGGGTGGTGGGTGAAAAAGGGGAAGGGTTTAAGAAGTACAAATTGGTAGTTACAAAATAGTCATGGGATATAAAGTATAGCATTAGGTATATAGTCAATAACATTGTAATAACTATTACAGTGTCAGATGGGTACTAGATTTATCAGGATGGTCACTTCATAAGTTATATACTATATGTCTAATCACTATGCTGTAGACCTGAAACCAATAAAATATTATATGTCAACTCTAATTGAAACATAAGACAAGTATTAAAAAAATTAAAAAGTAAAAATAAACACTCCCCACCCCCCCCCCCCATACTAATTAAAACAAAATGTCTGTGGGTGGAATCCAATATCAACAGGTTTTAAAGATCAGGGGAGATTCTAGTATATAGCAATGGTCTAGTAGGTAGTGAATGGCTTCAGTGTGACAATCAGGTGGAGTAGCTTTTTGATAAAGGAATTAGTGGTGGGAAAGTCTAGAGGAATTGGGACTGAAGTGGCAGAGGAAAAATGAGGTGGAGAGATAGGGCTTTAGCGGCCGGTGGTTGGAGACATGGGCATGGGGGTGTCAGATTGATGGCCACTGTTAGTTTTAATTCATGGGAGAAAATGCTCATCTTTCTCCCCAATGTCAATACGTGATTGGTCATCAATGTTAAAAGTGTTGTTGGTTGAATTGTGTCTCCTAAAACTTACATGTTGAAGCCCTAACTCCCATAGTACCTCAGGATGTGACTTTATTTGGAGACACAGCCTTTTAATGTGTGGTCTAGTTAAAATGAGCCCCTGAGGAGGGCCCTAAATAGTCTGACTGGTGTCTTTAGAAGAGAAGCAAATTTGGATACACCAAGACACCAGTTATGTATGTGCACAGAGAAACAAGCATGTGACGACACAGCAAGAAGGCAGCCATCTACAAACCAAGGATACAGAGGCATCAGAAGATACCAACTCTGCTGGCAGCTTGATCTTTTACTTCCAGTCTCTGGAACTGTGAGAAAATATATTTCTATTGTTAAAGACACCCAGTCTGTGATATTTTGTATGGCAGCCCTCAAAAACTAACACAGATAGTATGAAAAACAGTGGAATAATAAACATTTGAAATGCCTAAGTGTAGATTTAACTCAACTTAATCTAAACAAATTTCCTAAAGCTCTTCAACAACTCATAGAATTATTTTATGGATTCAACCCAAGCCATCTCTCAATTACCTTATTTTTTTAACTACTCCATACCTAGTAAATCCTACCTAACTTTCAAGATCCAGTGCTAAGTCCTTGTCTTCCAGAAAGTTTTCCCAGATCCAAAATGCTCAGTGCTCCCTGCCTTCTCTGAACCCATGGGACTACTCATTTATGTCATAAAATTTGCTCCCAATTATAACTGATCTTTGACATTTCAAGTATTGTTGTGTCTGCAATTTAACTTTCCACATGTTTTGATCTAGCTTCCCCACCAAATTCTGAACTCCTTCAGCATAGAGACCATAACTATTAATTTCTATATCTTCTATAATGTCTGACAAATTTCTTCCAGAAATATTGATTGATAAGTATTTAAGAATGTTTCTACAGACACTATCACACATAGTGCCTGAGCTTAATTAAATCTCAAAAGATCAAAGACAGAATAAAAAGATATTCTTTCTGTAATGACTATGTCACAATCAGCTGTCAGCATTTTAACATTGAGAAGCAGTACAAGTAACTTTGTGACCAATAAGTGGTTATTTTCTAATTCCAAGTGAGATTAAAAGATAATGGAGAAAGAATATGACCTAAAGGACAAATACCATATGATCTCACGTATATGTGGACTCTAAAAAAACTGAATAAATGAGAAATGTAAACAGAAAAAGAAAAGAAAAGAATATGACCTAAAGGTTCTGGTTAATGATCATTTTTAGCTGGATACAGTCCAGTGGGCAGAAGAAACACATCTCCTACAAACAATATGGGGACAGTGCTGGCGACTAGATTTCAAACATCAAAACCATCCTAATTAGGCCTTATTCTAGTACCACTTGATAAAGTTGTGTTGAAAAAACACTTTCATTGCACTCTTTCGGATGACATAATCCATCACAGCTCAGTGAGTCACAACATTAGCTAAGAAAATCTTAGGATTAAGTCGGCATATTCCATCGAACAATAATATAGAACTGAATTATTCTAACCCTATGGTTTAATGATTCGGCCACATGTCTCTGTTTTGTGGTGTGATTAAATCTAGGATGATGGGCAAAACAAAACAAAATAATGTGCCAGATGGCAGAGTAGAAGATGAGTCAAATTTTGAAGATCTCCTTACAGAATATTCTTCATGCAGCTCTTAAAGAGAGGTACACCATAAGTGCAGCATATGCTGGTCATGGTCCTCGATTTAAAAGTTAGCATCACAAGTTGCCTTTCACACAGCATCTGAGGTATTGTTTACCCTGTGTACTTCTATTTTAAGTTTGACTTAGTAACAAAGTCTGGGAGAAGGAAAGAGTGTACTGAAAGAGTGTCAATCTTGACGAATTTTTAGCTTTTTCTTCTTTGTATCAGTTAGCTATTGCTGTATAAACATAAAGAGGTAAAAC
Source organism: Hipposideros armiger (assembly GCF_001890085.2). Lineage (NCBI taxonomy): Eukaryota > Metazoa > Chordata > Mammalia > Chiroptera > Hipposideridae > Hipposideros > Hipposideros armiger. The sequence goes on from NW_017731954.1 coordinate 211,445, forward strand.
CATCAACCTCACTCTCATATAGCAATTTATCTTTACTCAGCACAGCCACCCAGCTCAGTGAGGAGTGACAGAGCCAGGCGGGTTCCCCAGGACAACTCCGCAGACCTTGGCTAGATGCTCATGCATCTCTCCTCCTCTGGGGTCACCCACGTGTGTCCTCCCTGAGATGACAAACTGCCAAAGCGGAGGCCTGGTCACATGTTTCTCACACCTGCATGTGTCACATCTGCTGTCATCCTAAATAAAGCAAGTCACATGGCTGCATCCCGAATCTATGGGCAAGGGCATATGCTATAGTGAAGGAAGCTTCAAAGTTACATGGCAAAGGGAGTGGAGAGAGGGAGGGGTAAAAGGGGGGTAAAGATGTGGCAACATTGTTCTTATCTGCCACACTCTTATTGCTATCAATTCTTTATTAATCCATTGACTAAAAATGTGCTGCGTGTAGTGAACACGTGTCCTATTCAAGGTGACTCCACCTTTTCTTTGTCCGCCATTTTGTAAATAGCTTCCCCATATCTTGGGGGAAATGTTCATGACATGGGAGCCCCTACCTTCCAGTGTGTAGATTAGTATTCAAACCCACAGTTGAGGCGAACAAACAGATAAAGGACATGTTGCTCGTGGCGTGGAGTTTCCACTGTGCTAGTCCTGGTGGGCAAAGAAGGCCGATGGCAGTAGCAGCAAGGGCTTTCTAGTGGTTTCCACGTCCAAGTGCTCATACAGAAGTTGCAGTGGGGCTGTGGCACTAGCAACTGCAATAAAGATACACACCTAGCATTTATTTTTACTTATTTTTTATTGTGGTAAGAACACTTCACATGAAATCTAGCCTTTTAACCACTATTGAAGTGCACACTACAGCATTGATAACTATACACTGCTGTACAGCAGATCTCTAGAACTTTGTCATTTTATGTAACTGAAACTTTATACCCATGGAACAACTCCCTGCTTCCCCCTCCCCCAGCCACTAGCAACCACCATTCTATTCTCTGTTTCTATGAGTCTATTTTCGATACCGTGTAGAATTGGAATCATGCTTCTGAGACTGGCTTATTTCACTTAGCGTATGTCCTCCAAGTTCATCCATGTTGTCATATATGGTAGGACTTCCTTCTTTTTAAGGCTGAATGTTATTCCATTGTATGTATACACATCTCCCCTCTTATAGGCATGGGATGTGTTCCAAAACCCCTAGTAGAAAATACTGAACCCTTTATATTCTGTTTTTTCCTATACATAACACCTATTGTGAAGTGTAACTTATAAACTAGGCACAGGAAGAGATGAACAACTACTGACAAAATAGAACAATTATAACAATATACAGTATTAAAAGTTATATGAATGTGGTCTCTCAAAATATTTTATTGTATTGTACTCACCTTTTCACTTACAGGAAGCATTCACAGCTCCTCTTTGGGATATCTAAGTTGCCAGCATCACTAGTCTTGCACTTTGGAGCAATTATTAAACAAAATAAGGGTGGTGACATAAACACAGCACTGTGGTACCATGACAATCGATCTGATAACAGATGGTTACTAAGTGGCTAAGGGGTGAATAGCATTCACAGTGTGCAGATGCTGGACAAAGGTAGGGTTCACAGAAAAGCAAAACCGTGATAAGGGAGACTACTGTACCACATTTTCTTTATCCATTTATCTGTTGATGAACATCTATGTTGTTTTCATATGTTGGCTATTATGAATAATGCTACAATGAATGTAAGAATGCATATATCTCTTCAATTATTTTGAATATATACTCAGAGGTAGGGTCCATGGACCATAAGGCAATCTATTTTAATTTTTTGATAAGCTTCCATACTGTTTTCCATAGCAGCTGCACCATTTTAAATTCCAGCTAACAGTGTGTGTGTGTGTGTGTGTGTGTGTGTGTGTGTGTGTGTGTATATATATATATATTTAATAGCCACCCTAACAGGTGGTGTTAGGTGATGTCTCATTATGGGTTTTTTTTTGTTTTTTTTTTCAGCTGAGCCATCTTTCCACCTGTTGGCAGCTCAGCAGCAGCCCAGCTCGGGCCGGGCATCGAACTGCTGTAGCTCAGAGCTCGCACACTTGAGCGAGCTCTTAACCAACTGAGCCACTCGGCCGGCCCCTCTCATTGTGGTTTTGATTTGTATTTTCCTGATGATTAGTGTTGAGAATCTTTTCATGTACCTTTGTCCATTTGTATGTATTCTTTGGAGAAATGTCTAATCAAGTCTTTTACCCATTTTTAATCAGGCTTTTAATATTTTTTTTGCTATGGAGTTGTAGGACTTCATTATATGTTTTGGATATTAATCCCTTATTATATATGTGGTTCACGCTCTTTAACAAATGGTGCTTGAAAAACTAGGTATCTACATGCAAAAGAATGAAGTTGGATGCTTACACCACACACAAAAATCAAGTCAAAATGAATTAAAGATTTAAACATAAGACCTTGAACTGTAAAACCCCTAAAAGAAAACACAGGGGAAAAGTTTCTTGATATTGGGTTTAGCAATGATTTCCTGGATATAACCCCAAAAGCACAAGCAACAAAAACAAAATTACTCTAAGTGGGACTACATAAGACTAAAAAGTTTCTGCACAACAAAGGAAATAATCAACAGAGAGAAAAGGCAGCCTACAGAAAGGGAGACATATTTGTAAACCATAGATCTTGCATTTACCATTTGACTGTAGTGGTATTGGCCAGTCCTGTGTCCCAAATGAAAGAACAGAATGAAGATCCAGAAAAAAAAAAACTAAACAAAATGGAGAAAAGCAATGTTTCTCCAGCCTTATCAAAGGTTCTGTGAGCTCTCCAGAATTCTTTGTTTCAACAAGTGGGAGTGGGTCCTGTGAACACACATTGCTACTCTGAGCAGCTTCATGTTCAGCAATTAACTAGATTTTGTAGAGCTAGCAGGCAGGATTCTCTGGATGCAAGCAACAGGAATGTGAATTTATTTGAAGGCTCTGGGATATCCTACAGAGTGACAGAATGTCAGCTAAAAAACTGGTCCTCCAACGGGAAATAATTAGGAAGTTTCTGAGTGTTCAGAGAGTGAAAATTCAGGACATCAACACTTGGATAAACTAAGTCTAACCCTCTTCTGTGCTTACATCATTCTGCTGGAGATTCAGTTTGGGGGATATAGGATCCAGTTAGCTTAGCTTGGATCTCATGTCCGTTCCGTGAACAGGGGAGAAAAGAAAACCTTTATTGATGTCCCCTCCCAAGGCTTCCCCAACTGGGAGAGTGGTCATTGGTAATTCCTCAAAAGGAGCTGGAGATGCTTTATTGAAAGAAGAGGAAATGACTTTTCTGTGGTCAAAAACAATCGAACAAAAGAAAAAAAAATCAAAGCAAAACAAAGCTGAAATCAAGAATAAAACCAAAACCGATGTCCTCTACTGCTCAGGTATGAACAAGACTTTCTATCTGTCCTTGGGAAGCTTACAATTGTAGAAAATAGTAGATGCTCAATCTTCATTTCTTATTCAACAGAAAAGACACAAGTCACTGGATTTAGAGTCTACCCTAAATCAGTATAACCTCATATTAAATTGCTTAACTATAATTGCAAAGACCCTATTTCCACATAGGTTAAATTCTGAGGTTCTGGGCAGATGTGAACTCTGGGAGTACCACTATTCAAGTTACTACAATAGCCTCAGACTTTAAAACTCAGGTGAAGATCAGCCCCCAAAGTTATTTTCATACAGATGCAATAAACATGAATTATTTTTAGATGATGTAAAATCATCTTGTGATAAGAATATGCACATGATCATTAATAAGCACGTGTGGATATGACATGGCATATCTTAATTCAGATATGAGAAAAAGATCTATTTTTTGTATCTAGAAATTTCTATTTGGGCACTGTATGAAAATAAATAATATTTTCTTTGTATTAGTTTATTTGTTACATTATTTTGTGGACCACAGAAAAATTCTACCAGGCTTAGACAAATTAAGCTGTCTTCCACTGATTTAGGTAAAGTATAATTAACAAATTGATACATATGAAGATAATAGAAAGCAACAAGCAATAATGTCATTTTGTTGTACTTTTGAAAATTACTGAAAGTAATGGCAAACCTAATATGCTATAAATTTCTTTTAATTAAATAGTTTTGT
>NW_017731954.1:216391-236391 GCF_001890085.2 Hipposideros armiger
TAACCAGTTACATATGTTTAGGATGGTAAAATCTTATCATTATGAGGCACATCATAAAATACCAACAAACCTAGGACACTGTTTATGTGGAGAAGTGGTACTATTTATTAATTTACTGTAACTTGTATGAATATATTCATGACTAGAGTATAAATACAAGTAATACTATAATTAATCCACAGGTAATAAAATAAAAGTCTTGCTTAACAATTGTTTATTAAAATGTATTAAAAGACAAACGTCACAAAATAATTCTCCCTGCATACTGTACATTTCACTTCCTGGGAGACTGTGAGAACTGAAATCTAATACTGAGCAAATGCCATGCTGTGTCACCAGAGCCCAACACTGCCTGTCTGGGAATCCTGAGGCTCAGGCCATGGTGGCCCTGTTGGGAAGGGCAGTGGGGGTCTCTGTTAAATTTAATTGATAATGGAAATAAATAACGTTGGGTGGTTTCAGGTCCACTTAGACATCCAGGCCAGTCCCAGAACTGGTCGGTCTCCCCAGTGACACATCCTTCCTGGATTAGACCCAGGACTAGTGTAGCCTGCCACAAACTACTCTGTTAGAGAGGAGATTCCTCCAGCTCTCTCCAGCTCTCCCCACAATTGTATTCATCACACCAAACCCCTGAAGCTGTTAAGTCCATTACCCATGGTATTTTGTAGAACAATCCCTTCAGACCCTACACTGTTTTGTCAAATGCCAGAGAGCCTTTCTTTCTTTCTTTTCCTATGCAGGTAGCTGAATCATCCTTCCTGGATAATAGTGGTTTGAGTCTGAGATTGTAAGGTGACCATGCATAGAGTTAAATGGGCACCTGGAACATTAGTGAGAACATTTCTGATTAAATACATCTACCATGAAATGCCATCAGCTTTGACCTACGCCAATAAATCTTTGTTTCTTAAAAGCAAATGGAATTCCTGCACAGGTTGCTGGGTTTGTCCTCAATAGCTCTCTTCCTTCCTTCTATGACAGAAGAGAAGGACTTTCTCCAGAAATTAGAGTATTCCTCAGTAACCTGAGGGTGAACAGCAGGCAGAGAAACAATGGAAAAGGTAGTAAGCTATTTGCTTTCTTTCCTGATTTCTCCTTCAACATTTTAATGTGAACTATAGAGATCCTTAAGCTTCTTTCCTAGAAGACTTATAATTCTAAGCAAAGGAAAATCTTCCCTTCCCTGTTTAAACAAACAAAAACAGTTCTAAACTATTATTCTGTTGAGTAATTTTGTATTATGTTATTTTAATATACAAGTAATTGCACATAAACAACAAGTATTTCCTCTATTATTTCTTGGATTGCCTTCTGTGCCCTTGAATTTGTTTTTACATTTTACACTTCTTTCTCTGTTTCTCTCTCTTGTCCTCTGTCCTGTGTTATTTGCTCAACCTTTTTTTCACCTTTTTGTTGATTTGTTTTGGCAATCTGTGTTTTAAATTTCCATCAACTCTTTCTTATTCTCTGATTAATCTTTATTCTCAGCAGCCAGTTCTTGTAATATGGATACTACATTTTCTTTAATCTCTTTAAGATAACAATTTTTAAAGACATTATGTTTTCTTCCCTAAATTATCCATTTTTTTTTTAGCATCTGTTGTTTCTGCTTGTTCGTGTCTGTCTTTCCCTTTGATGCTGCCAATTGTCCTCAAGTGATTTCAAACACAGGCTTTTGCCTCCATGCACCTGAATGAAGGAGTGGATGATAATGTAGGTAACTCATGCTCTCCCCTGAAAGAGTTTCTATATCTGACTCATGCTCTTCCCTGAAAGAGAGAAATGACTGCCAGTTCTGGGTGTGAGGCAAGGTGTGGGGACAAGCACATTTCACCTGACAGTGCATGGATGTCTTCTCCACTAGCCACCGCTAAGATGAGAAAGGCCCTGATCTCAGATGGCAACTCCAACACTAGCCTCTCTGATGGACCATCTGATGTCTTTAGAAAGCAGTAGCTTCCAAAGGGGACAACTGTACCTCAGAGTACACAAGCTGTTTTGCTGGGGCAACAGAAGAAAACATAGGCATAGCCATGTAGAAAGTCTCACCAATTAACACTTCCCCAGTAAAATGCTTCTTGGTTTTTAATACTCGATCTTCATAGAAACTTCCTATCTCTCAATACAACCTTTTGGGCCAATATTTTACAGAAAATAAATACATTTACATCTTTAACACTCAATACATTTTAAACCAAATGATGGAGAATTCTTGGGAAACATTTAAATATAATTGGTAAAATTATAGATGTTTTTAAAAGGTTTTCAAGTGTCAACGAAAGGAATGTATATCTCTGCTGAAGCTCAGAATGGATGCTATGTACTCAAAGCAGGCATTTGTTAGTGACTACATTTTTCAGATATCAGGAAGTGATATTTTCAGTATTTTACATTTTAAGTGTTTATAATTTTTATGTAATTTACCATGTTTAGTTACATTTTAGGAAATTGGTTGGGACTTCTGTGTTGACACATACTAATGATTCTCAGTTAAATAAGGAGATATCCTCACAATTAATATTTTAACATGAACATCAAATTTTTCAGTGAAAAATTTCATTGAAAAAATTCATTGAAAAAGGCCTGTATTAGCATTTCCATTTGGAATTTTTTCTCATCCTTTTAAAGAATTTCTATTCTATGTTTTATGTAGGTGATATATTAGCATACAAAAAGGTAATTCAGAAAAAGAAATAACCTACCTATGAACTAGGCTGAGAAAATGTTTGCTTTAAAAGTTGTGTGGGGCCGGCCGAGTGGCACGGTGGTTAAGAACTCGCTTGGGACGCCAGAGGACCCAGGTTCGGATACCACATATGAGGGCCAGTGACACTGCCCTCTACAGCTAAGATGCTGAACAACAGCTCGACCTGGAGCTGGGCTGCTGTGGGTCGCCAGGTGCCAACTTGGGCCAGTGAAGCAACATCCTCCACAACTAGACTGAAGAACAAAATGACAGCAACTTGTCTGTTCCCCTTCCCCCAATTCCTCAGCCCTGTTCCCATTCCCTAATACCCAATAAGAATCTTAAAAAAAAAAAAAGTTGTGTGGTAGAAATGGTGGTAGATGCAGGGCCTCTTTCTAACTTCACCCTGGAGACCAGGAGTGCTGTGGTAGAAGCAGGCTTAGCAGCAGGTGTGGGCAATACAGGACATCCTGGACACCCTGCAGTGAAGTCTCTAGTCCATCATATTGGTTTTTTCCCCTTGTCCCAGTCCTGATCTCCTTATCTGCCTACTGTGGGAAACTCTGCTGTGAAAAAAATTGCTTTTTCTTTTTCTGTCCTGTCTCTCTATGGTTCTCTTCATTCTGAATTACCCAGCATTATGACCTTTTCTAAATACTGATTCTTGCTATCTGCGTGCCACTCCCCCACTTCAACCCTGCATTTTAGTGTGTTTTTTAATTTACTATTCTCTGCACTTCTTTAGTGTCATTCAATACATTTGAGGGACAGAAGAGAGGTAATCATGTGGCTTGGTCCGCTCCCCAAGGCAGATGCCTTGACTTCAGGGAACCCAACAAGACATGGACATAGCCTGTGTCAGAGATGCTCAGCCTGCCGACAGATGTGCACACCCAGAGGACCAGAAAGACTCCTCCCACAGCCCTACCTTCTGAATTTGGAGGTACTATTAATGTCAAAGTTACGTTCACCAAAAGTTCTTTAAGGTGAGGCAAAATTTCTGCTCTGAAGGTAGGCTGTTTATTATCAGTCATAATTATATATTATTCAAATAAAAATTTAAAAGTTAGTCCACTAACAGGAGCAGTACATTTGTGGTAATGAGGGTGATTTGTAGGTATGTTTTACACATGTCAAATTTGAGAGTATGCTTCAACCTGAAAATTTCACCACACCACTTACAGAGTCATCGCTGAGTCTTCTCAACGATGCCAAAATGGAGCCGGTATATTCCATTCCAATGCAGTGAAAAATAATCAGAAACCATGCCATTTTTGTTTCCCTCATCAGAATGCCTAAAGGAAGAGAGGGTGCCCATTTTCAAATTAAAATCTGTGGCTCAAAAGCTGCTCCTGTAGCTTAATCCTCACCCTTGTACTTATTTGTATAGACACAACCTGAATGCCCTGATTCATTTCATTGAAACAACTGCATAATCATACTATGAGAATAGAGCATTGAGGGGTTAAGAGATGAGCAGAGAATGGGGGAGTGGCAGCTAATTTCAATATAAGATCAGCAATTAAATCAAGTATAACTTGGTCAGCAGAACCAAATGGAGAGACAGTGACTTATACATAGGATTTCAAGGTGGGGAAGCTAAGAACAATATCTCTTCCCGTGGCTGCATTCTCTATGATAATCTGACAAAGGTGCAAGGGTCCAAAAATGATGGAGGTGAAAATGTTTAACCTTTAGCCAAATGTCTAATTACAGTATGATAATGCAATAAAATATTCCAGAATGCAAAAATACACTAGAGAATAAAATGCAGGGAAAATAATTCTAGTTCAGAAACAGACACTAACGAGACCACAGGAGAAATGCCACCCAGTTGTTGGAACCTTGCTAAAGCACAAAAAGTTAAAAGAAATGAGAGACGATAGTTTTGAGCTGCAACATGAGTCAAATGAAAGGGGGTCCAGCCACATCAAAAAGGTTAAAGATAAAAACCACAATTCCTTCTAATGAAGAGCATGACATGAAGGCATGGTCGACCTGACAAAGCAGAAAATACTGACTACAGGGCTAGGGGAACATATTTCAAACCATAGTTCTGGATTCATAATGGCCCTAGAACATCACTTGGACACTGAAACAAGTCTCTCTACAGGAGATACAATGACTATAGAAGTGGATTCAATACAATAATGCAAGTTGAAAGCAAGATCTCCAGAAGAGTGCTGGGGGTGGTTTTTAGTCACAAGGACAAAGCCAACAGTTAAACGAGGCTGCCTCTGTATTTGACACTTAACAGAAATATACTCTAAAGCAAAATTGTTGGCCACCATGCAAGGTCCGTGTTAGCTAAGTAACAGGAAAAGAAATAGAGTAAGGAGGTGATTTCAAAATGTTTAGCATATGCTCAGTGGCATGTTCATTAAGCCCCATGGGGCCTGATGAGCCACAGGTGTGATTGGGCCGTTTTGAAACTGGAGCAAGCACCTGGCAGAGGCCACAGTGAGCGGTCATGGGGGAGCATCAGAGAACTATGGGTAGACTGCTCTGGGTTTGGTGGAGAAGCTGTTCTGCAAAACAAAGCAATTAGTGGAAGAATCCTTAGACAGATCTTACTTTGCCATGTTGTAAACCTTACATATCTTACAATTTTATTTGTTAGTTATACCCCAGTAAAGCTTTGTGTAGAAGAAGTGCACAAAGCAATCATCATTATTCAGTCTGTTGGGAGATGCTGAAATGCTTACTGTAGGTATGGAGGACCGCAGACCCCACCTGGTCCAAGGCTGAGGCCAAGTCTGTTTTGAGGACAGCCCTGACAGTGGCCCTTCTCTTCCTGCCCTGAAGAAAAGAACTGCTCAGCGAGAGGAGCCTCTGAGTCACTGCTGGGCCTTGAGCAGGGTTGTTCATTCAGCAGCTCCAGCTTGAAACTGCTTCTGAGCTCAGGCATCTCTGACCACCACCTCATCCCTGACCGTGCTCTTAGGCCGCCTTTTTCTAATGGAAAGGCTAAAGAGAGAGGAGCATAGCTGTACATGCACACCAATGTTACTATTTCATGTGCCGAAGTCTAAGAAAGCAATGTTTTCCAACCTGCTCTGTAGGTATGGATCATAGGTCTATAAATACACCATCCCTTAGTGCAGAAACTCTGCTACAGTTGCAAGATTTGCTGGGGCATTTCCAAGAGCAGCTTGACTAGAAGTGGGCTCCCTGTGAGATGCTGGCTGGGCTAGGGGACACAGTGACCATGTTTGGCCAAAGTCATTGGATCTATAATAGCAGCCGCACTGCTGGTCTGAATGCATTTGAAATCCATGGCCTATCTTGCATTAGCACACATCTCTAAGAAGGTCTGTTATTTATCTGTTCTAATTGAAACATCAATGCATGTCAGGCTGAAATTTGATAAAAAGTATTTACTTGGGCTGTGCTGAGCCAAGAGTCACATCCTCTCACCTCTTCCATGGGGAGGGGCACTGGAGTTAATGCTTTCAGGACAGGAATAGCATCAACTTGAGCATCACATGTCGCACATTGATCCTTCAGAGCTTTGAACAGAGAACAGAGTACTAGTCCCCTCACTGCCGAAGGAGCATGTTAATCTGTACTCCTGAAGAGTGGGGACACCACTGAAGTCACTTCCCCCACTGGATGGGCCAGCTGCCAGCTGTGAGTGGGAACTTGGTCACAGTAAAAGATTCTTTGTCAGGAATGTGAAAATTGTGACATTAGGGACCAGCCTGGGCTTGAGGATAAAGCTTCAATGAAATTTGCAAGTTCATTTTGGTTTATATACCTGTTGGAGCTGAGACATTAAATACAGAAGGCTTTTAATCTAGGTATTTTAAGCACTACTTGATACCATGGACTAGTGTCACTCAACAGAGAGTACTTCAAGGACAGAGCTAGCTCTGAACCAGAATAAGACCCCAGGAAGGCCGGTTCAGCCCAGAGCATTTGGGACGGGGTTATTTTCTTTTGTTTCAACATTCACTTTTGACAGAACTGGCTTTTCTCTTTGCCCCTGCTGGAGAGCTAATAACTTCCTTCACACTCATCTTACTCCAGTCTGTGTCCCTGCCCCCCACCCCACACATAGACGATTGCAGCTGGCTCGGTATGCACGTATACCAGGTGCTTTATTTACATTTATATTTGTTAGTCATTTGCTATCAAGATACATAGAGAGATAACTAAAGTAATCAAACTTAGGAAAGAAATGGGTCAAGCAGGTTAGCTTGACAAAAAACAACATGGAAGAAAGAATCACGGAGTGTAGGCTGCAATTCGGTAGTAGAGCGAGTCGCTGGCAATACACAAAGAAGATTACAGCCAAACCCTCTCCTGTCTCAGGCAGTGCTATTTTTTCCTGAGATTTCTAAAGATGTGTTCAATTCCTGCACCTATCTGAAAGTTCTGCAACTGTGGCTAATATTGCAAATAAATAATCCAAATCAGCTTGGCCTTATTAACTGTGAAATCCACTTTACTAGTGAGGCAGAATTTACTTCAGGCCATATAGGTCAATAGCCTTAGAGAGGGAATTCCAAAGATGAAGGCCCTTCATAGAAAATGCTCAGCCTTCAGACTCGTGTAGTTCTAAATCAGAGGGCTTAGCACCTCCAAGCCCTCCAGCTGCTGTGAGGGCAAGCCCAGGAAAGAGATGGCCATTGGACGTAACCTAAATTTCCTCTCTGCTGCCTCTCCTCAACCGCTGAAACAGAAGCTGTTGAGGTCTGCTACCTTGATTCCCCCTGAAAGCAGAGGCAACTCATGAGGTATGGAAGCCTGGCGGGAACAAAGGCAAGTGCGAACGTGTGTGAGCTCATCCTTTGGCATGATGAAAAGTAGATACTCTTCAAAAGGTCTACTGTGTGGCAGAGGGGCTCGTTACTGAGAGCAGAGCTCGGCTGCCCACGCAAAGGCAAGTGGGGAGGGCAGGGGCTCAGTGAAGTTAGAACACAGACAATATGGAGCCAGAGATTGTTGAATCTTAACGTCTGCAGGGTACTAGCAAAATCATTTAAAGATATTGGTAAGAGCAAAGGGCAAAGAGTAGACTTGGCTGGAAGATATGTTTTCCGGTTGACTGTCCTCAGGTAGCTTTTGGACATTTTAGTTGAAACACATTTTTATCTTTATCAATGCAAAATGAAAATGAATCTGCAGTAGGCAGAATAACGGCCCCCCAAATACGTCTACATCTTAATCCTGGGAATCTGTGAATGTGTTTGGTTACATGACAAAGGCAAATTAAGGCTGCTGATCAAATTAAGGTTGAGAATCAGCTACACGTAAAATAGGGAGATTATTCTGGGTTATCGTCCTGGGCACAGTATGATCACAAGGGACCTTGTAAGTGGAAGAGGGAGGCAGAAGAGGTCAGAGTGATGTAAGAAGGAGTTGCCCTGTTGCTGCTGGTTTTGAAGATGGGGGTAGAAGGCCACAAGCCAAAAATTGTGGGAGGCATCTAGAAGCTGGTACAGGCAAGCCACTGGATATGTACTCTCCCTTGGAGCCTCCAGGAGAGAAGGCAGCCCTGCTGGCATCTCGACTTTACTTCATTGAACCCTGTGACGAGCAAATGTAAGGTAATAAATTTGTGTTGTTTTAAACCACGATTTGGTGGTAATATATTAGAGCAGCAATTAGAAAGTAATACAGAGCTCAACAGTCAGCTTCACATGTACATGTATAGTTTTTGCATTAAGCTTTGTCTGGGCTGAAGGTTGCCAGGAAATCGACAAATACCTGGGGAAAAGAAAATGGAATTTGGGGCCTAAATGGAAGGCATGCTACTTTTTCTGCTTGGTTGGCTAGCTAGTATCCTGGTTTCATCTCCTCCATTTGATGTGGTAGCCTGCTGGGAAGAAGAACAACATTTAGCACTTATCTCAGGAGAACTGATTTCCAACATGTTAGTTGATCCCAACACTGCTGGGTTGATCCTAAGCAATCAGCTACATAGCTAAAGACTATTCGACCAAAGAATGGGACAGTCACCTGCCAACTTGTTTTTTTAATTCCTGAAGCCTAGCTGTTGCAAAATATTTCTCTCTGTACTCCCGGGGAGAGGTGGGGGCAGGGTGAAGATGGTCTTGCTTTACTTTGATATTCAGGAACAAACTGAGGAATGGACAGTGATTGTGCCACATTGAAGCCATTCCAAAAATCAGTAGTATAGTTAGAAAAGAGTTCCAGGGCATGGAAAGCTGTGTTTACATCACATTCACCTGGGAATTGAAAACTAAATTAACTTCAGGTGGGGAGATGAGTAGGAGGAAATGTACCTGAGACCATATATACAATGTGACCTTGCTTTTCTTTTAAATTGAGTGACTATTCATGTGACATATAAACTAAAAAATTTAGGATTTGATCCACATCTCTGACATATGTTTTAAATATGATACTCTGCAACACTTGGCACATACCAGCATCCTTGGATAGAAGGACATGGCTGGGGTTGTTAGGAAAGTCTGGAGAGAGACATTCCTGACCTGACCAGTGTGGGGTTTTTGGAAGACATTGGCTCTTTCATTAGCACCCAAATGGTTCTTGCTACCTGGTGGCCCCACTGTATTTTCAACAAGTGGCTAATGGGGATGTACTGGTGCTAACTGAACTTCCGGATTGAAGAGCAGCACATGGGTGAGCCCTGGGGCGTGGTCTCCTTTGAATGAGCAAGCACACTTTCAACACAATTGGCTGCCTAATCGCGTGTTGCAAACTTGGTTGATGTATTTGGATGTGTAAGCAATTATATTTCGGTTAAAAGCCTTGGTTGGTAATGCTTTTGTTCTCCATTTCTTACAACTGAAGTAACAGAGGGAAAAAATTGGTATGAAAATGGTTTTCAGTATGTTTTGTTTTGCCTTTTAACTTTTCAAAATATTTTTCAATTAAGCTAGCCAACTGATAACAAGGCTTATTATACCTCCAAACACCACATAAAATAGATAAAGAGAAAAAGAAACACGGTGGATAATAAAAGTAGTTTTAGTAATAAAACAACTTATGATGAAAAAGCCTACATGTTTGCATTAAACCACATCATTTAAATATGATTAATTGTACTGAGTACCTCTGTATTGAGAATGAGAAGACATTCGGTTCCTGACTTTAACAAACATCTCTTTAAATAGGACTTTGACAGATATTGGCTCAAAGTCTGAGTCGCCTGAAGTTTCACGAGATGAGACTCTTCATTTTCAAAAGAACAATGACTATAAACCACAGACTCTGAATAACCAGTCCTATCAGAGCCTCCACGGAGGTTTCTGTAGCCCATTTAACACATTATGTTGGTAATTAATTTAAAAAATAATACTCATTGAATCATTGGGGGCCAAAAACCAGCAGTCATGTTGTTGCCACAAATCATTTAGAAAATTAAGCAGACCACAAAGAAATAAACAAGTTTAAAAACAGCCACCATGTCAGTCGTAGAAATATGGAATTTAGGACTCTAAAAACACTTGTTCTTTCAATCACTTCCTACAGCTATTGCACACAATGGGTCTGTAATCCAGGTAACTTGAGTGCTTCAGAATTCCAACTTCAGTGAGCATTTACTCATCATTCCTTCATTAAAATGTCTCCATGTGTAAAATCGCTCACACTTCCCATGTAAGGAGCTGTGGGAAAATAGACGCCCTACATTTGAATCCCAGTTCTTTACTAATTCCGTGACATTAGTGATGCCACCATAGCCTTTTCCAACTCTGTCTCCCCATCCCACAAATGGGGAAATTACTCATATCACAGAGTGGTTATTAGCGTCAAATAAGACAACATGTGAGGATTTGCTCAGGAGAATCCCTGATATATAGAGAATCTTTTAAGACCTGCACCTGAGAGATGATGTTCTAAAACATCTCGCTTTGAAAACCAACGGGCTGCTGGAGTCCCATAGGCTATGGCGAGCTGACACAGCTCTTAAAGGACCAGTGCCCGGCTTGCAGACTCACCTGCCACAGGGCCCAGCCCGGAAGCAGCGGGTGGAGAGGCATCCAGACTGAAAAAGGCCTTTTTGCTGGTCTGGGATCCCGCCTGCACCCGGAGGCTACTAGGTGCTCTCCGGAAAGGAGGCCTTACCTGGCTCCAGCATGCAGACGCCACCTGTTGGTGGGTTTTTTTGTTGTTGTTGCTTTGTTTTGTTTTAACTCTAGGCGTTCTTGAAAGAGTTGAAATGAGAACTGATCATAAGATTTTCAAAACTTATTTGTAAACTGTGTCAAGGAGATTTTAAGTGTCTCTTCATGACAGTGGAGGTTTAGTATCAAAGACAATTGTATTCTTAATTCTTCTGATGTTCAGCATCGTAAATATAGTTTATAGAGAGCTGACGATGTCACCTTACCGGACTTTGAATGACCATCATGGCACTTTTTATATATGCATGATTTTGAAGTTTGGAGTAATTAATGAAAAGAAAAATATAACACAACATTCACTGTCACAGCTTGCAAATGAACACATCCAATGAGCTCAGATTTTTACTTCTTCTGAATTTCTTCCCAGTATAGTCAACCATTGGTTATGAAATAAACACCAAGTTCTTAACCTTTGCAGCATTCTTAGTCTCTTGAGACTTACCCATAAATCCTGGAACACAAAAATCAACAGAGTGAGTGCTCAGCAGACTTATTTTTTTTCTTTCAGTGCCAGACATTGCAGCTAATTCTCTTGGTTGACCTTTCCCATTATATTCTTCCCTTTTGAGGCAAATAAAATGTAGCATCAGACCTTTGGAAAAGGCATTTTGGGTTTTACATGAGACAATCTGGGCTAATGGCCTGGGATACACCCAGAGCTGACAGATGACCTCAACAGTCGTTGAGGATCTAGGTTCGGAGACTAGGAGTCCAAAGGGCAATCCAGAGCCCAAAATCTCATCCTTTGGAAAAACAGAGGCAAGACCTCTTTCCCGCAAACAGAGGCACAGTGGGAAAACCACTGGCAAGGACGAAAACCGCCAACAGGGGTTCCTGCAGATGTCAAAACAACCAGAATGTGGGGCAAGCCCAGGGAACTTAAGAAATGAAGTCTGACCCAACCACTAAGAAAGGTGATTGTCACAGTGAGATCTGGACTGTCTGGAGAGTTGACTTGATGCAAGAGCAAGGGCCTCAGGAACCAGAATTGCAGAGATTGAATAATGAGCATTCTATCCAGAGGCTACTGTTAGGACAGGTACTCATGTCAGCTACCTCGCCATCCAGGTGGGGTCTGAGAAACATGGTTAGATTAGTATGGCCAAATCGAAACTGAGACCTTCCATTCAGGGAGCGCTTCAGGGGTCTTCATGCATATATGTCTTCCTAGGTCACTTCTTAGGAAGAAGTTGCTTGAGCTGGAGCTGTTTACATTATGATTTTGAGAAAGAGATAGCTTTACCCAAAAGCTCACTTCTATATGGCAAACATAGATTTCAGAACGACCCAAAGGCTTGGCTAGAAATGAGAGAATAACGAAATTACCTTGCATCTCAAATTGGTCAAACTTCAGCCTCCTATGAAAGCCCCTCCCATGTGCCACTGAGAAGCGTCTCAATTTCCTAGGAATGGGAATCATTTTGGATAGTCCCTGAGTGCCTACTAAGCACAGAGATCAATATTTAGGGCTTTATGTCTAACTGAAATTTACCACATGTAATAGTCTCACCAATTACATTTCCCACTTGCCCTATTTCAGCACTTAACGTCACAATTTAAAAGTGTTCCCAACTCATACATCCCATTCACTGATAACCCTTCTGGTTTGGGCTCACAATGTGAATACTTCTCAGATCTCGTTGCCATCAAGGGCCAAACACAGATTGGCACATTAGTGGCTCTGTTTCCTGTTCTCATGGCAGAGCATTACTACATGGTGGTGCATTTTCTTGTAAAGTGAAGATATGGTCTCATAATCCAGCATCAGGGATTTTAAACCTCTACTCTCTGCCAGGCACTCCAGGGAGCCACGATGAATCAATTGGAGTTGGCAAATTACATGAGACCAGTTTTGCACGTCAGGCCCAGATCCTACATTGAATCCTACCCGCTTGGATAGTGTAAGGAGCAACTCCTCCCAGCTGGCTAGCTTCCATAATGCCCTCCTTCCAAGGAGCTGGAATGGGAAGGCTCTCACACTAAAAAGGACTCTATTATAGCTCAATCAAGAATATTTTGAATTATTCAGGACCCTCGGTGTTTTCCTAAAAGTTAAGAGGTAAGTGGATATTTTTGTGGCCCTGTGGGAAAGTAAAGCTATTGACTTGAAATCCACCTTTTGAATTAAGCTTAAAGTGATCACGAAATATGAAGTTGCTATTGGTCTCCTGTGGGCTTCAGTATCATTGCTCACTAGAGGCCTGAGTTATAGAAGATACATTCTTTTTTGTTCAAGCCATCGTTTCTGAGTTCTTTGGCATACAATATAGAAATATTTTCCTCCTGATGTTGATTAGGTTTCTTGGAAATATACCCTGATACATCACTTAACTTCTCCCAACAGGCTTGAAACATCCTTTTAGATGCTTAGTCGCAATGTCTGACCATCTCTCAAATGTTATGTATCATATGTACTCTTCAAGTGACCCAGTATCTTTTCTAAATGCTACAAATAACAACTGTAGTGCCAGAATGTTCCCCTTAGAAAATTAGCATAGGAACGGTTACCTGCCTACAACTGCTCCTTCAGCAAAACGACAACTCCTGGCGCACATATTATCCAATTCAGCTTTAAATTTATGCAGAGAAGAAAATTAATGAAATGTTTCCATTTTGTGGTGGAGGCTACTCATAAAAGCATTCCTAAGATGATGGGAAAAGGAAAAGTGAAATAAATACTGTCAAATGACAAGCATAACTGATTATGCATCAGAATGAGTATTGCATTAACATTCCAATGTGCCAAATAAGGAGACACTATGTCAGAGACTGGAGAAAACCAAAATATTGGATCATTTCATAAAGCCCACGCAGCTTTTCATGGCTATTAGGAAACCAGCTTGATCTGTAAAATAATTTTTAAATTCATTTGTTTAATTCTTTGCAATTTTGTTCCTTTTCATTAACTTTGAACTAATCTCTATTACCAAAGAAGCCAAAACTAAATAAATGTGTAGCATGGGTAGTAAACTTTTGATACTATTAAAGACTTTTACCATCTAATTATCTTCAGATGAAATATTTCTATTGAGATTCTGTTGATTTGGTTTTTTGTAGATTAGCTGTCCAGAGCTCCCCTCTCTCACGAAGGTCACTAAGCCGTACACTTCAATGTTGGCGTAGAGTTCAATTCCAAGGTTCTCAGCTTCGTGCTCGCTCAAACTTTCCTGTTTTTTGGGTTTTTTTTTCCTGAAAAGCTTAATTTTTGGCTTGTGGAAGATATGTGAATACATGGTCATAATAACTCCGTATTCAGAGAAGTGTCATTTTTAAATTTTATAACTTTCCCCTGAGTCCCTTGTTAATTTTTTAGCACATTAGATCAAAGAGGATAGGTAACTTTTAAAAATTGCATTTTCTATAGAATCATTTAAATATATCTAAAGGAGAATTAAGCAAGGAAGGCAGGTCAGGTGTTCGCTCCATTATGTAGCCTGTCCCATGGCACCAGGGCCATGGGCTGCCTCCCAAGGGAGCATGAGCATGGTGGCTTCGGGCTTTGCTTCATATCAAAGGCCAAAACAGTGTTATGGGAATATATAGGCTGCTCTGCACCCTCTCCCCAGGGCAATACCACGTTGGTGTTGAACACAGGGGACCTGTACTATAAGTGACTGAGGGGGAGAATCATGCAGATGGTGGAGTTTCAAATCAATGACCTCTTTAGTTTGAGAATCATGACATGAAGAGTTGAAAAAAGACATATCATATCTGGTTGTAGCCGGCACATTTTCTTTAATAACTCATTTTCTTTTCTCCTTTCTGTTTGCCATACCTCTGCATGTGTTGTCAAATCTTCTGAGCTCAATGATCCTCAAATATGAAGGGAGGGATGATCATTTTTGTTATGTAGATGTTTATATTTTCTACAGGAGCCCGGGAAACTAAAGACCCATGAATTTAGGGCACAAGATCATATTCAACTTTAGGAAACAGACTGGCTAGTGTTTACTTCAAAGACTATCAAGTAAACCTTCACAGCAGAGTGTGAAATCAACAATACACATTTAGGGCTTACAGTTATGGTTTTATTTTATTTCTGAAGTATTCTTGTGTGTACACCTTCATGTGTATATATTGGCTTAAGTAATACATTAGAGTCAATGTAAGTTGCAAATTCCCCAGGAAATTGTAAACTCTACTTACGACTACTGTTCTTTCCATTTATTCAGGTGTCACATGGCTCCTTTTAGTCTGTGTTGATGGTGACTGAGCATGGAAAGAGAGTGAAGGGAATAATATGTCAAATTGTGGGGGAAGCCACACTTTATTTTCTCAAGTTACACCTTCTCATGCAGTGATTTTGTACTCTGATGTTTAAAAGTTTTGTATGCAATTCAAAAACTGATTAATAATGAAAAGATGTGGCATATGTTCTTTTCCTTCATCAGCACTTATGTGTTACAATTTGTCTGAATGTCATTTTGTGAAATATTTGAAACAGTAAAGAGTTGGATACTTAGCTTTCATTACTACTGCCTGGAGAAATGGTTAGAGTATAACTTGCTGTTTGTGTTTTTATTATGGTTAGTTAGATTTTAAGTTGACATTTTGTTTTTGGTTTAATTTTTAAAACTTCAAAATAATTTAGTAACCAGTTTTTTTACAAAGCAGCTGAATCCTCCATTGACCCAACACAATATATCTGGCCAACACTGTGTATCATTAAACTATGAGTGATGTGAGCTTGAACTTAGGTTTATGTACAAAACATTTGCCAAAAGTTTTCCTTTTTTCTTAAGTTGTTAGTTTCATCTCTAAATAGTTCTTCCTATATTAGAGCAATCGAGTGTGCGAGGACTGTATTCACCTATTGTTATATTTTGTTTACTAAGTTAGCAAAATAAATACACTGGATGGAGGCAAGTTGGTATTTGTTTACTACCAACCAATTGATAGCGAAAAATGTATTCTAACTTGGTCCCATGTTCACATTTCTTTTAAAACAATTTTTTATCCTGTGGAAAGATCTATAGTTAAGGCACTCTCTCATTGGGATGACAGAAAACATTAAATTATGCATAAAATAAAAATATACTCAACATATTCACTTTCCTTTTCCTTACTTCTAATTATGACAGATATAAGACTATATAATGAAGTTAAGCAAAAGGCAGATTTCCCTTCTGCAGTGGCCCTGTCTTGCCTATTTGGCCACTAGTAAAGGCCTAACACGGGTCCCTGAAGCCTAAGGAATTTCCCTTAGGAGGTACCTACCTATCCTTGTACAACCTCCTAAACCACACCAGAATGCCATGGGTGTCACTGATATTTGGAGGCAAAAAAAAAAAAAAAAGTAAAGTTGTACAGTTAAATAATTATGTTTTCCCTTGTTTTTCAAAGTTCAGAATTTATGTCAAATTCTATTAGAATAAAAGCATAAAAACGAGATGATTATGCGAGGAAGCCAAGTTTGAACTTGAAGATAGTTTTGAATGGAATGTATTTGACAAGCAGACCCCACTTTTATTGACTAAGTTTGAGTGTGGCTTGCTTTACGGATCCCTGATTCCTAACGAAATGATTTTAAACAAATTGTGGAACATGTGTACATAAATTTATGACTTGGCTCTGGCAGGGAAGAATGGTCTCTCCAATAAAATAAAATCCTAGGGGTTATAAATGGGTCAAAAAGAATTCGATTTTTTATTTATACTTCAGAAATGTAATCAAGCGAATGAAATGGTTTCATATACATTTTTACATCCAACAGCAGTGACACACTGTTCATACATTAACTCTATAGGAAAATGTACATCCTTCTTTTTCTAGGTAAGATCTGCCAAGTGTTCATGGACAAAAAAAAAAAACAAACAAAACCTTTCATTGCAACCTGAACTCATAAAATAACAAGGGTAAGCCATATTCCTATCAATAGCTTTATGGCATTAATAAAGCTATTGTTCAAATATGTGTTAATATTGGCTTGTGTAGGATGAAGGCTCCCAAATTCTGCAAAATGCGAACGTCCAATTTGAAAACTTTACAAAATAGCCTAATGGATTTTGCAACTGAGTCTACCGAGGAGTGTGAAAGTCCAGGATGGTTTATTTTAGATATACTTCTGTAGCTCTATTCCTAGCTGACTGTTTTTCGATTCCCTAATCACAAAGAAATGCATTCTTAGGAAGTAAGCAGCTGTAGGCGCAGAATGCTGGTGACATTTTCTCCATATCGGAGTTACCTAAGGAAAACCCGGTTAGTGGTAATTCTACCAAATACTTGTAACATTCACATGAAATTTTAATTGATTTTCAAACAGTACAATTCTGCTGTGAATCCAACCACATAGAATATAAGCCTTAAACCCAATAGGTTTAAGCAATTGTGTCTTTGTAGACTAAAAACTCTGTAAAATAAAATCTGGTAACTCCCTGGTGTTAGAGGTAGACAGTTTTCTTTCAAATCCTAGGTTTGGTCCTTTATTTTATTCAGCAGTGAAAGCCATGAATACAGAACAAATAACAGCTGTTACAATTCTCAACCATGACTTCTAACGTCAGATAATTCAAAGTATGAACATAGTACACAGTAATGAAAAGTATCAAAAATTAGTTTACCTCAAAAAAGATAAATAAAACATGTATATTCCACCAATACATAAACAGATGTTTGTGCTACAGTTAAAATTTGCTGTATACAAAAGATCATAGTCCCCATAATCTGCTTATGATAGAAGCAAGAATACATGAGCCATTTAAATTGTCAGACATTATGCTTTATAAGGTATGCACAGAAGTTCAAGCAATAAATACATACATTAGTTCAAAGCCTTACAATAGCTACGCAAAGCAGATGCAGAAAAGCAGGTTTGCTATTACTAGCAAGCAATGATATAAGAGTAAAAATTCATGAAATGCATTAAAGCAACATTTTTCTTAGAAAAAGTCTGGTCATTTATGGGTCCACCAACATTTTTACATAATATGCACAATTATCAAAATACAGACCAAGCATTTCAGAAAACTCCAAAAAACCTAAAATCTATTTTCAAAGCAATTGCAGTTTTGGAGGTTTTTCTGGTATAATGTGCAAGCAGCTATTTTTTAAAATTGTATTCATATAAAACCCATGCAAAACTCTACAGGTATATGCATTCTGTGGCTGAGACTTCCTTTCAAAGGTTTTGTAACTGAGGTATGCATACTTTAGCATTGTAGTCTTAGGCCACCCTCCTGATGGTACAGCTCTCACAGGTACTTTCAGTCCATCAAAGCCTTTTGAACATGCACCTGAAAAGACCCATTTTCCCGTCAGATCATCCTTACAGTAGGATCCTAGGTGACTGAAAACCATCCTTCAGAATACCAATCTTTCCTCTGATACCACATCGTAAACTTCCTGTTCGTTGATCATGTCCCAAAGACAAACATAATGAAAAGTAGCAGTTACTGTGACGTTCTCACGTTTCATGCAATCTGCCATAATTGTTCTAACTTTTTCTTTTTTTTTTCTTTTTTTTTTTNTTTTTTTTTTTTTTTTTTTTTTTTTTTTTCTTTTTTTTTTTTTGCAGAGGTAGAAGCTTTCAGAAAGCCTTTTGGGTAAGTGGGAAAACCCTTTTGAAAGCCGTTATGTCCTTTTATTTGGTGTGATAGATGACTGGGTATCTCTCTAACTCTATTTGCTGACTTCAGCAAAGAATAAATGATGAGCTTAGTTTGCAAGGACCAGCTCCATCACATGGAACCGGTACGTCTGTTAAGCTCTAGCAGCCACCTTCTGTCAAAACTGTTTGTAAAGCAATAACCATAATCAGGTTATGAGGTCCCTTGGTTGGGGGAAAAAGTATTATCAAGACTTGGCACAGCACATGAAAAGCAACACGTAAAGTTTCTCGGTTTTAAGCAAACATCTGACTATGCTATTTTCAACTACACCATAACGCATTATCATAGTTTGGGGGTTTGGAGTTCTCAGGAAAACCAGCATTCCAACAATTTGGCCTGTGCAAGTCTTTGAAAGGGAGTGTATTGTTAGTGTTAATATCCCGTATAAGCAGAGGCAGAATTATATGTAACTTTGGTTTGACTGAAAATAAATACCATGGACTACAATTGCTATAATCTTTGCTTTCAGTGTAAAAACTCAGCTAGATCACTTTAAAATCAATATGAAATTAATTTTTGGCTTTACTAGACCTTTTATGTTTGGTTCCTACTTTTTGTTATTTCATTATAACTTAAGACTATAAAAAATAGTACACAACAAAGATTCAGACCATACAAGACATCTTCTAACAACATGTATTCACCACTGAAAAGAAGTGACCGGATGGGGGAAAACAAAAACACGATGTACTATATATATAACAATATGCAATCTGCATTGGCATCAAGTACATAATCGTTTTGGTCAGTGATCCACATTTGTTGCTTTCTAGCATATCATAACTTCCACTGCGGATTTTGTCCTCACCTCTGTCTTTAAGGAAAGCAAATCTTCATTGCATTTAGATGGACTTTTGGCCTCAGAAGATTACTTTGTGACTGAATTCACGTTTTAGTTGTGGTTTTTGTCATATTTGATTCTTTGTTTAGGGCTAAATGAAAAGATCCCAGAGGTCATCAGAAAACAGCAGGTAGTTCATGGAAAAGGTTCCTTTGTACTAATTGGAGTTACAGAAGGCTGACCAAAGCATGTGGCTGCTTCTGTCCTTGAGCTCCTGGCCATGGGTAGAGGTGGCTTTGGTTTGCAGCTGTAGCCTTTGACTGTGTTTGCAGGTAGACAAAGCTTTATCACAAGGAGGTAAAGAGTACAGTTGTGAGATCTATGCAGATATGCAAATGTTTCTACGGTGCTTGCACAGATAATGTTAGCTTAGGATTGCACTTTACATCTCAACACTAACAGCACAGACTGGAAGCCTAAGGTTTTAGATGGTTGCAACAGTCTAATTACTGTGTTTTGCAATAACTAACTTATGTCATTTACAGTTGGTGGCACCAACATAAAAAACTAATGTTCTGTTGTTTAAAATTCAGCTAGATACAAGCAGTGACGCTAATTTCTGATACTACTCCTGTGCAAATCAAAAACAATAGCAACAAGTTGAACTTGACCAGCAATTGTTTCTAACATTACAACTACTGAGTGCTGGAACTTCACATTAATGAAACTAACACTATTTTTGGCAGTATATGAGGCGCGTTTGCTTTCTACAGGACATGTATCCTCATATTCAGTCATTTTATGAA